>NC_064428.1:31691654-31701654 GCF_023375975.1 Astyanax mexicanus
TTAAGTTCAGCACAGTAAACAATACATCTCTACAGCAGGCATTTACTAAAGACTTTCCTCACTCAGATCTGTATTAAATACACCAGACCAACGTGTGTTTGAGTGATGCATGGAGTGTTATGTTTGAGTTGTGTTTTAAGTTGTAATTGAGATCTGTTTTTTTGAGTCATATTTAGAATTGTGTTTGAGTAGTGATTGAGTCGTATTTGAGTTTGAGTTGTGTTTGAGTCATGTTTGAGTTGTGTTTAAGTTGTGTTTGAGTTGTGATTGAGTTATGTTTAAAGTTTAGTTGTATTTGAGTCATGTTTGAGCCATGTTTAAAGTCGTATTTAAGTCATGTTTGAGTTGTGTTCGAGTTGTGTTTGAGTCATGTTTGAGTCGTGTTTGAGTAAAGTTGTATTTGAGTCGTTTTTATTCGTGTTTGAGTTGCGTTTGATTTGTGTTTTTCGTGTTTGGGTTTGAGTCGTATTTGAGTCGTGTTTTGAGTTGTGATTGACTTGTGTTGGAGTTGTGATTGAGTCATATTTAGAGTTGTGTTTGAGTCGTGTTTGAGTCGTATATAGAGTTGTGTTTAGAGTTGTGTTTGAGTCGTGTTTGTGTTTGAGTCGTGTTTGAGTTGTGTTTAGGTCGTATTTGAGTCGTGTTTTTAGTCGTGTTTGAGTCGTGTTTGAGTTAAGTTAAATTTGAGTCATTTTTAGTCGTGTTTGAGTCGTATTTGAGCCGGTTTTTAGTCTGTTTTTAGTTGTGTTTGAGTTTTTGTGTTTGTGTAGTTGTGATTGAGTCGTATTTAAGTTTTTGTGTTTGAGTCGTATTTGTGTTTAAGTCATGTTTGAGTTTGTGTGTTTGTGTATTTGTGTTGTATTTGAATCCTGTTTAAAGTTGTGTTTGAGTCATATTTGAGTCATTTTTGTGTTTGTGTGTTTGTGTTTGAGCCATATTTGAGTTGTAGTTGAGTTTTGTGTATTTGTGTTTGAGTGTATTAACAGCAGGCTGTGTGTAGAAGGTATTTTAGGGTGAACTGGTCCTCTGAGGAAACAACAGAGGGTTTAAACTGGGGTCAAACTGGGAACCAGAGAAGCAAACATCCTTTATTCAGCCCTCAAACAGGAAGTCCCAGAACCACACGCCATTACTGCAGCTCTTATCATCAGCCTGAGAGAAATCCTCTACCATAATACACCACTATTTACACCACTGTTTACACTGCAATACACACACTGCTCAACATCAGAGAGAGAGAGAGAGAGAGAGAGAGTAAATAGAGAAAAATACAGAAAAGAAATAGATCAGCTAGAGAGAAATAGAGAAGCAAGAATATGATAAAAGACAGATAGTGAAAAACAGAAAAAATGTAGATAAAGAGCAATGAAAGACATAAAAGACAGAAAGAGAGAAATACAGAAAAAAAATAAGAAAACAAAAGACAGAATGAAGGAAATAAATAAATTACAAGAAAGACCCAAATACTGCACAATTTACACTGAAATCTAAAAAAGCAAAGAAAAAGTACAAAAAAGTGAGAGAGACATAAAATAAAGAGATACTGTATAAAGAAGGAAGTTGATGGAAGATAAAGAGAGAAAATTAAAGATGGAAAAGAATGAAATAGAAAAAGGAGAGAACATTGAGAAAAACTGAATAGACAGAATAAAGGAAATAAGTAAACTACAGGAAAGAGAACTAAATAAAAAGACATAAGAAAAGAGAAAACTGAGATATGGTGTAATAAAATGAAGAGAAAAGAAAGAACCAAAAGCAAGATGAGGCAGAGAGAAAAGAAAGAAACGAGAAAAGAAAGAGTTAACAAAAAAAAAGACAGAAACAGAGATGGAAAAAATGTAAAAAAAGAAAAACTAAGAGAAAATAAAGAGAGATAAAGAGAAGAGAGAGAAAGGTTAAACAGCTGTGCCTTACACACAAATAACATTTGTGTATTCCCACAAACACACACACACACACACACTAGGAAATATCAGCATCAGAAATAATAGCACAGCAAACATCCTACAAACCTTTTTCCAAAACACACACACACACACCCTATTAGTACGCGAGTGTACGGGGTCTCTGGGGGTCTCGTGGGTGCTGTGCTGTGAGAGTCTATGGAGATTTCAGTTATTCCCACAATTCCCCCTCTACTCTCTGACCTTCTCTAAAATAACACTGCCAGCTGCTCTACAACACACACAACTACACTCCCTCTACACACACACACACACACACACACAACTATTACACACTCTGCTCCACCAACTTATACAACACACTTTTACAGAAAAAGGTCATTTTTGTTATTTTAATCATATACAGTATACAGCCTTCCAGACTATGAAGGAACACATAAGGAATCATGTAGTAACTTAAAAGTGTTAAACACTAAACCACAATACTCTGTGAAGAAGCTTTTAGATGCTGTTCTTATCTGGGGAGCTCTCTGGTAAACTTATCCTGTACAACAGAGGGAACTCTTGCTCTTCCTTGCAATTCCTAGGGCATCTCTGGTAAAAATAAGAGACCATCTAAAAATGATGAGCAAATTGAAAACCAGATGATCAAAAACCATCAAATCAAGCTGAACTGCTTGACCTCTAATGCAGGGGCCTGCAATTAAGTTTGGCCACGGGCCAGACATTTTCCAAACCATTATGTGGTGGCCACAAAAAAAACTGTTTTGGAAAATTAAGTGTAATTGATGGAGTGCTACAGACTAGTAGCTCTTCAGCCCAGAGGGTTGTTGAACCCAATTGCAGAACATTTGATCTCAAAGCAGGTAAACCCAAGAAGAAAGGCAAAAAATAAATAAACAAACACATCGCTCCTCACGCGGGATCGAAGCAGTGTCATCAGGGTCGCGGTCCAATAAACTACCGCTGCCCCGGCTAGTGAATTGGGACACGGCTGGGAAAAAACGGCCTTATAAGGAGATAGGGAGCCCAAGAACGGGCGGAAAAACAAGAACGGGCGGAGACTAAAGTCATGCCGAGTGCGACAGAGAGAGTGAAGGGAGGGATGTAAACAAAAGCTCACCAGAGAAGCATTTTATTTAGGTTTTTATTTTTTATTATGGTTCATTGTAGTTTAAACAACCTCACGGGCCAGATGTTTCATGCTTTATTACGCCTATTGCCGACTCCTGTTGTAATGTTGTAATGAGCGCTTACAACTAACACCGCAGACCGCGAGGTGCTGCCGCGCTTGTGCCGAATCCGACTCTCTGCTGAATCCGACTCCCGCTTCGCGGACAGAATCGGCACAACACCCCCCGCTGTAGAACTGCGGTAGTGAAAACAGCGCTTATAAATAAAGTAGTTTAGTTTCACTTTCAGTTTTCGTTATTTTATTTAAAAATAAAAATATAATTAAAAAACAGACGCCTACATCTAAGACTATTTTCTGGAGCCCGACCCGACCCGGCCCGAGGAATGTGGTGGGAAATCTCGGCCGGGCCTCGGGTCAGGTCGGGTTCGGGCAGAGAATCTAAGCTCTACTACAGATCACACACAGTAAGTTCATACCTGTAGCATCTGACTGCCTGTCCTTTCTCCCACATTCTCACAGTTATTATCTCCATTTAATTATCACTCTTTAAATTAGATTCCGATCACATAAGCAGCCGGTCGCCGCCCGTGTCAGGCTGATCAGTTGTGTGGTTATTAATAAGCAGCTCGGGCTGATATTGGGACGGGGCCGAGAGGTTAATTTGAAAAGCCTATTCCTCCTGTTGGAGTTCACGCTCTCGTCTAATAGGCTGTTATTATTGTCTCTCATTACGGCTCTAACCAATGGGGATCTGACAGGTCTCGTATTGTCATCGGAGGGGGAGGATCTCGAGTATAAACATGTGAGCACTTATTATAAAAGCGCTTTGTGATGGTAACTGTATTAAAACTGTATTATAACATTTTATATGACACAGGGGACTGGATTCTGGGTCATATAGCTGCTGCTACTGATTCTGCTGCTGTTTCAACAGCCTTTCATAGAGGAGGAAACCTCTAGAGAGCTCAGCAGCATCATCATGTACTCCGAATTACATGAAATCAATGCATTCAGCTACTTAAAAAAATAAGAGACCACTTAAAATGATGAGTTTCTTTGATTTTACCAAATTGAAAACCTCTGGAATATAATCAAGAGGAAGATGGATGATCACAAGCCATCAAACCAAACTGAACTGCTTTATTTTTTGTGCACCAGGAGTGCAGGCATAAAGTTATCCAAAAGCAGTGTGTAAGACTGGTGGAGGAGAACATGCCAAGATGCATGAAAACTGTGATTAAAAACTTATTCCACCAAATATTGATTTCTGAACTCTTAAAACTTTATGAATATGAACTAGTTTTCTTTGCATTATTTGAGGTCTGAAAGCTCTGCATCTGCATCATAAATTTGGGAGAAAAGTTGTCTGCAGTTTATAGAATAAAACAACATTCATTTTACTCATATGTTCATTTTACTCAAACATAAACCTATAAATAGCAAAATCAGAGAAACTGATTCAGAAACTGAAGTGGTCTCTTTATTTTTTACAGAGCTGTATTGGCACTGTAATGCAATCAAATCCTCACAGCAATGCTTGCTCCAATATTTAGTAGAAAGCCTTTCAAAGACTGTAAGGACAGTTACTCCAACAAAAGTAGGATAAACTCTTTTTAAACAATTAACCCTAAAATTAGCTCATGCTCATTGGCTCAATCAATCATCAATTACAGCAAGTTGTCCAGGTCCAAAAACCGCAAAGCAGCCCCAGTCCCCAAAGAATGTGTTAATTTTTAGTACACCACATAATTATTTCTCAAAGTTCTGGAGTTCATCAAAATGTTTTTCTTTTTATTTTGCTAAATGTGAGGCATGTGTGTCATGCAGTTTTTTTAAATGTTGTTCTTGGTTCTTTCTGGACCTCTTGGATGAGTTGTCCATGCCCTTTTGGAGTAATTTCGGAAGGTCAGTCACTCCAGGCAAGGTTCTTTTGAAAGAATTTAAATTAAATCATGATTTAAAAAGTGTTTTTTGTATTTACCCAGGTTCTCTTTGTCGGATATTTAAGTTTTTCTTTTTTTGATAATGTGAAAAAATGTATGAAGTATGACACATAAGCAAAAACTAAAGAAATCTGTTAGCTCCCACATTAAACTCCTCCCTCCCAAACCTTAAAAGAACATCCAGAAGTTTCGATAACTCTCAAACATCCCCCTGCACTGACTGATCTCATAAACTTTACTCATAGTTCTGTATCAGAATTTTACTGTAGGTTTTATTATAAAGCTCGTTTTCTCGCGGAGCCCCAGCCAAAACTCTGCCGTCCTCTCCTTATCTAGGACAACAGGACGTAATCACCCATAATTCAGCCTCTTTTCCTCCCGCTGAAGCGGAGTGTATGCAGTACACTCACCTCTATATAGGACATAATCTATGCCATGTCTTTGGCTTATGTGGGCCATCCTTTTGTCCTTGATTCAATGAAGGTTCAAAACAAAAATAGGCATATCCACACGCCGGCATATAAATCACTGCGTGCTCTCACTCGCACCACGGCTTCTGGCAGATATGGGCCACGTGTGTATACGTGTGTGTGTACATGCGTGTGTGTGTGTGTGTTCATGTGTGTGTGTGTTCATGACGTCTTCAGGGATCTGAGGTTTCCCTTTTGAACTCAACTGAAAGAAAAAAATAGTGAAGTAATGATGGATGACACTTTTTCAATTTATCACTGCGTGTGTGTTTATCTATCTATCTATCTATCTATCTATCTATCTGTCACTGTAGTCTATATAATAGAGTTGGTTGGTCTCACTAGCTGCAAGAAGAGAATCACATTGGCTAATATTTTTTTGTAAATCACTTTCTGGCTATTTGCCAGCTTATATCACTACTCTTACCCCAATAAGTTTTTAGTGATCTGTCTCAATTGTAACCCCGCCCCCTTGTTAGCTCCCACAGGTGTCCCTTATGTTTGCCTGTGTATAAATACCCCATGTGCTCCTTTGTTAGCTGTCGTGCTTTTTGTTTGACCGTGTCCTGTTACTCTGTTTAGATTGTGTTTATATGTTTTGTTTAGCCTCAGACCTGCTGTGTTTTTTGTCTTCAGTTTTCAAGGTTTGCTTTATGTAGTTTATTTCTTTATTTGTTATTTTGTTTTAGTTACCTCTTTGTTATATTATTCCATAGTGTTTTGTTTTTTGTGAGTTTCTTAATGTCTACTAAAAGTGACTTGCGTTTGCATCCGGCCTCCTCCTCCACGTTACAAAAAGCATGCGATTGTTTTTAAATGAGTTTATAAATGACCTCTCTATCTATCTATCTATCTATCTATCTATCTATCTATCTATCTATCTATCTATCTATCTATCTATCTATCTATCTATCTATCAGTTTCTCAGGGACACGTCTGTTAAAAATATTTCACACTTCTACTCAGTGATAAAACTCTTAAATCCGATTTTTTTAGGCTTTCTCGATCACATGACATCACAGTGTTCAGTAGCTCCTCCATTTCCACTCGCTGTTGTGTTTTTACATGGATCTCCGGAGGAAACGCGCGCCAAAGTGTAATTACAGTGCGTGGTAGTGGACAAATAGCTTCGAAGTTCAGCGATAAACAGTAGGTAATTTAGCCTGTAATTTCTTTTTTAGACTACAACTGAGATAAAACACGTACATGGTCGTTCTGGATGGGAATAAAATCACAGAGGACCCCCCCCATAAAAGAAAAACTTATCCCAGAACCCCCTGAGACTAATCTTAAAACATAAGTAGCTGCATTTCAAGTTTTGTGGTAATCTGGAGTGTGCTATTTTTCTGATCAGTAAAAATATTTTTATATTTGGAGGAATAGTATATATATATATACATATATATATATATATATATATATATATATATATATATATATATATATATATATATATTACAGTCTATTAAATAATTGAATGATTAAACGGTGGCTCTCTCTTTGTCTTTTTTCTCTCTTTCTCAGCATTTTATGGTCACGTCAGTGTCTACACAGCAGTAAACTGCACTAAAATGTTTAAACCTCACTTCCTTTTTTTCCTTTCCCACACCCCACACAGTTTGTTTACACAAAACTCATTAACGACCATTCTCCAACAGACCATGCATTCTCTCCCACTCTTTCTTTCTCCCTCTCTCTCTCTCTCTCTCTCTCTCTCTCTCTCTCTCTCTTTCACCACCTTCTCTTTTTACAGGCCCACAGTCAGTCATTTACTTTCTCATCCACTGAAGCACAGCAAAAACACACAAGTGCGTTCACCACACATCACAATCTACACTCAAAACACCAGAAATCAGTGTACATATGTATTCATAATCAAACACCTGGACCCCAGGGACACCCCCGTCTTTAGGACTAAAGCTGTCGGAAATACAGATGAACAATGAACAATAAATAGTAAAGTAAAGACTAAGTTTCCTCTCTGGAAATGTGCTTTCGGCCTAGTTTGCGTTAACAATGCTGTGTGAGATTCCCTGTGGTGTCATTTTGAGACAACAGGACAAAACAGCCAAATTAAGACTAGTATAGATCCGTCCAATCCGGGAAAAACGTAGACCCTGCTTCCCTCAGTCTAATGAGATGCCCCCTCTTAAAGTCTGTCAACTAGACTGTGTTGTAGAGACATGTGTTGCACTCAAAAATCTCTCACCAAGAGGTACACTACCCAAAAGAAGCACTTTTACGCCTCTTGTGGTAAGACCTGGACGTCCCTCCTGTAGGCCTAGAGCTAATGGACATACAGATGAACAATGAACAATAAATAGTAAAGTAAAGACTAGATTTCCACTCTGGAAATGTGCTTTCGGCCTAGTTTGTGTTAACAATGCTGTGTGAGATTCCCTGTGGTGTCATTTTGAGACAACAGGACAAAACAGCCAAATCAAGACTAGTATAGATCCGTCGAATTCGGGAAAAACGTAGACCCTGCTTCCCTCAGTCTAATATGATGCCCCCTCTTAAAGTCTGTCAACTAGACTGTGTTGTAGAGACATGTGTTGCACTCAAAAATCTCTCACCAAGAGGTGCACTACCCAAAAGAAGCACTTTTATGCCTCTTGTGGCAAGACCTGGACGTCCCTCCTGTAGGCCTAGAGCTAGTGGACATACAGATGAACAATGGACATTAAATAGATAATAAATTCCCAGAAACCAAGACTAGTTTAGAAATGTACTCAGTCCAATGATGCACCCTCTTTTAAAGTCTGCCAACTTGACAAAATGTCTTTAAGTGCATGATAAAGACATGTGAAGCAATTAATGATCTCTCACCTAGAGCACTTTTACCCTTTCTTGTGGTAAGACCCTGACATCCTTCCTTCAGGCTTAGAGCTGACGGATTTCAAAATGAACAATGGACAATTGATTAATAGTAAAGTAGAAATGTCTTAAAGTGTGTCGTAGGGGAATGTGTAGCAGCCAACAATCTCTCACCAAGAGGTACACTACCCAACCAAAAAGCAGCCTCTTTTACATCATCATGTTAAAAGAACAACCTTTTAAACATGGTTCCTTTAACAATAAGTTGTATTTGGCCCCCAATGCCCAACGCTGATGATAATTCAATTATTTCAAGTGAATCAAATCGGAAAAACAAATCTAATTGGGACTTTGTGAATCTGACTTCACTAAAACTCTCGTCTAATCAGCTCATTAAAGACTAAGGGCGTTCTCACACCAGCACTATTTGGTCATTTTTAAACGGACTCTTGTTCATTTGTATCCCTAGTGCGGACCTGCTAGTGGAGGTTGTCTTGGTTTAGTCCCAAACTAACTTTGGAGTTCTAATAACTGTAATAACTAGATAATATACTGCTATGACCAAACGCTGTCTCTGCTGCTGCTCCACGCTGTTTATACATATTGAGCACAGTATGTGCTGCGTTCACTGCTCACAGCCACGTGACTCTGTTTACTACATGGACTTTTGCAACACACATCACATTGAAAACAGTGTGTTCTGTGTTAAAGTAGCGAATTAGCTTCACACTGATCAGATATACATGCCGTAATACAGAATCTTTTTTACTATATTTACTTTTTTTGCTCCCGAGCCAGACAATCAAAGGAGACAAAAAGGTTTATGCCTGTGTGAAAACAAACCAAACAAACTCATCAACTGATCCGGATCATAGAAACCAACTACAGGTGTGAAAACACTGAGCATCATCTAGGATGGTTATTAGATCATCCAGCACAGAGCTGTGGAGCACTAGAATTGTGTTCTCTGGTATGACGGTGCTCTATATTCGATACTTTTGTGATGAGTTGTAATGAGGACACCGGAATATGACTTTACTAATGTTCTTCTGGCTTAACGCAATCAAAATCCTAACAGCCGTGTTCCAATATCCATTGTATTGAAGACCTGTAAAGCAAACCTGGGACAAAAATCTCCATTAATGCTCTATCAAGCAGGTGTCCACACACCTCCACACTAACACGGTGATATCTTTGCCAAGTCATGACTTTAAATTTGATCAATATTGAACGCCTTAATTAGCTTTCAGAAGTTATCTTCTCGAGAACATCATTTGCTTCAAAGAAAACAGGGTGAAGCCACTCTCAAAAAAATCCCACATATCCCCCGTTCTCCTGCCAGCCGACACAATGCGGCTTATTAAAAATTATACATCAAAGTCTGGTCCCTCGGAGCGAGAAAGGTCACTTTTAATTGCGGATGTATCAACGTCGCAATTTAGCGTCCTGCAGGGTTTTATTACAACCAGCGATCGAGAATGTAGATGAGTGGGAGAGACGGGAGACAGACGCAAAGCAGAGAGGAAAGGTAATCGTTTAGGAGAGAGAGGAGTTAGCATGAGATCAAAAATGATACTTTTTGCAATATATTGGCATGCCAAAAGTCATGGGACAGGAACTAGTATTGCCCAACGAAAGCTTAAGAATGCATCGCGTTGACTTGTGGGATATGAGTGTTGGGTCTCCTGCAAGGAATATGCATGCGATTGATTTCTGCCAAAGTTGCTTGTC
>NC_064428.1:32306654-32474154 GCF_023375975.1 Astyanax mexicanus
TGTAAAATAATCCACTATGTGTCCAAAAGCATTTAGCCACCCTTTAAAAATGAGTGAATTAATTCCTTCAGTTTAGCAAACAGCTTGTACGGTCCTTTGGTCACCATGTCCAATGCTAAGCTTTGAATAGAGGGTTAAAAACCATTAAATAAAAAAAATAGATTTTTTTTTGTTTTATTGTTACAATTTTGTCTCTATACCTGAATTTTGTTTTTAACCCTAATCAAGAACTAACCAGCCAACATCTGTACCTCACCTCACAATTGCCTGTGTGGCTGAAATCAATCAAATCCTTACAGCAATGTTCTAATATCTAATATAAAGCTCTTTAAAAAAATAGGGCCCCTTGACTCTTGACATTACAGCTTTAATGTTGAATTGTTAATTTGGTTAATTGACACCATGACATGAATTGATTTAAAACTAACAGCATATTATTTGTTGTGTGAACATTAAGATTATGAAGTTTAGCAGATGTTGGACTTTGGTCTTTATACCTTCATACTAAATATTAGCCAAATGTTCTTATTTTACATGAAATGTGTTGTTTTAATCCAACAGCACATTAAAATTTACCTTTATAATAGAATTATAAATATAAATATATAATAGTTGCTATTGTTCACCATATGTTACATATGTTACAACTGAATGCTGATATTGTACTCAATTAATATGATGATGTAATGTCTGTAAGATTAATTTTTCAGAGTAACCACAGAGTAATCAGGTGTCTACCAACTTTTGGACACATAATTCAGCATCATAGCAGCTTGCTAGCTCCTAAAATCAGTTACATTGTTACACAATAAAAGCATAAAAAGGTAAAATTGTAGGTCATCAATACATTCATTGTCATTAATAGCATTTTTTGGCCAAATATAAAGCATTGATTTTCCCCCAGTTTGAAGACACTTACTCTGTAGCTTCTTGCTGGGGCTCTCTCCGTGGACGTGTCTGCGGGGGAGGTAGGGGGAGGGCTGGGGCAGGGGGAGGGAGGACACGTCGTGAGACTGCAGCTTATACCAGTGCGGCTGATCGTCCAGCAGCGCCGTCTCCAGCTCTATCAGGATCTGAGGAGAAGATAAAGAACAGTCAGTTATTACTGTATGTATCACCTGATATCAAATCAATGTTAGCTTTTGAATGATATGTCACTTTGATTTCCAATTAAAGGTTTAAAACATCTGTACAATGTAATGTTAGGTAAGCAAAATCGAACATAAATCCATACTAACATTTGGTATGAAGGTACGAAGGCCAAAATCAAACAATCAAACACTGCTAAACTTCGTAATGTTATCGTCCAGACAGTGTAAAATTCTAACACAATGTTAAATGTTAATGTGTTGTTGGATTTATGTTTTTATGTGTTTAAGTACCCAAAACTTAACATCTGGCAAACTTTGTGGCTAAATGTTAAATCAAAGTCAGAGTTTCAGAAAATTAGAATATTACATAAGACCAATTTTGGACTTTTGGCAGTTTGGGCAGTGTGCCAAATCCTGCTGGAAAATGAAATCTGCTGGTGTTGATCCACTGTGTTTTATTATCAAGTCTAAAGTCAGTGCAGTTTTGTTTTCCCACAAAATCTTACAGCACTTCATGCTTCCCTCTGCTACTACAACTTTTTAATGGAGATGCGGATTTCATTTTCCAGCAGGATTTGACACACTGCCCACACTGATACCAAAAGTACAAATTTTTCTTATATAATATTCTAATTTTCTGAGACACTGATTTTTGGGTTTTCATTGGCTGTAAGCTGCAATAATCATCAACAATAACATAAATAAAGACTTAAAATAGATCACTCTGTGTGTAATACATCTATATAATATGATATAATATGATATTACATTTTTTTTAAATCGCAATTTAACATCTGTTCAATTTTAAAGTTGATACCACAATTAAGAAATCTTAATTTAGTTAGATAGTTAGATTATTGCAGTTTCCCAGATCTCCACTACACGTGTACACGCTCACCTCTCCCAGGAAGTCGCTCTCCTCCTCCTGAGCTCGGGGTTGGTCCCACACGGTGATCTCCAGCATGCGCTCTCTGAAGTCCCGGCGGTGAACGTGAGAGTACAGAAACGTCTGGTTCCACTTGGGTTCTGAGCTCTTCTTCACCGTCTTTGTCCTCCTCTTGCTCTTATCACTGAGAGAGAGAGAAAGAGAGAGAGAGAGAATAGCATTGTAGTGTTTGTAGAGTTCAAGAGTTTGGAAACTTTTGCCATATTTAATAGATCCTAGAACATCAAGATTCGTATATTCGTATAGTTTCTCCTTTAAAAGAAAATCTGGCATAACCAAAACATAGATGAAAAATGGGCCAGTTCCAAAACCCTAAAACAACAAAGCTGCAACAGTTACATATACATATTTTACATACTGTTATCCCCACCCATTAGAGAAAGCTCTTGTTAGAGCTGATAAAATGTTGAAATTTCAGAAAAATATGGTGTTGTTGATACTAGAGAGCAGCTCATCACCTCCAGCCTCTACTAGATACAGGTGTTGGACAATGAAACTATAACACCTGGTTTTAGAGCACAATAATGTATTGTGTTGACGGACTGTTCTGGTGGAAACAGGAGAGTTGAGGTGCACATTGAATTTTGTCGTGATTTGGGCAGCCATGTTTTTATGCTTTTTGGATACAATCCGGGTTAGCACCCGAACATCCCTTTCAGACAGCTTCCTCTTACAGCGTCCACAGTTAATCCTGTTGGATGTGGTTGGTCCTTCTTGGTGGTATGCTGGCCTTACCCTGGATACCGTGACTCTTGATGCATCACAAAGAATTGCTGTTTTGGTCACAGATGCTCCAGCAAGACGTGCACCAACAATTTGTCCTCTTTTGAACTCTGGTATGTCACACATAATGTTGTGTGCATTGCAATATTTTGAGCAAAACTGTCAATCATTGATCTCTCAATAATCTTATTAATTCCATTTGCCGTATTTTTCACACTATAAGATGCACTTCATTTCTTTTAATTTTCCAAAAAAAAAAAACAGTGTACCTTATAATCCAGTGCACCTTACGTATGAATTCTACCAGTCAGGTATTAAAGAGCAGTAAAGTCACTCTGGTGAAGTACAGCGTTATAGAGGAGTTTAAGTAAAGTTTCTCCAGCACCAAGGATGGAGCAGTATTAGCATTAGCCGCTAACCGCACTAAGCGCTAGCTCTTTCCCCATTCAGAGGTGAGTACGATGGGCCTATAGCTTGCTCCTAACACCGGCTAATACTGCTGGAGCAGCATTAGCATTACCCGCTAACCGTGCTGGATATTTTGGCATTCAAAGTTACATCAGACTGTAGCCCGCGCATTTACCGTATTAAAACAAGCAACGAGAAACAAACCGCTAGCTAATATCACCCTGGTTTACTGGAACACTAGTGGTTAGACGATAATGCTAATGCTAATTATAATTCGTGAATCTAAACGTACTGTAAATAAACGGAAGCACTTTACTCACCCAAAAAAAACAGTTTTCAGGAGAGAAATCTGTGTAGATTAACATCCAGCACTCATTTTTTTTTAGCTAAGCTTAGCTTTAGCTAACTAAATGTATACCCCCACCACCACCCAGCAGCGAGACCTGCTGAATTAGAAGTTCCTTATAGTGATATAATCTGGTAGGCCTTGTGTATGAAAATAGACCAGAAAATTCATTGAGACATTCATTGATGGTGTGCCTTATAATAGGGTGCACCTTATAGTGCCAAAGAAATATGGTACACCATTTCTTGTGAACAAGATGTGAACAGCCTCAGATATGTACCACCAGTTAAATGTGTGTTAAACTGTATTAAATACGATCTGCTCACCCCCGATCAGGAAGGAAGTACATCTTGACATAAGGGTTCCGTGGCCGTCCGTCTGGTCGAGGAGGAAGTTCTCTGGCTTGTAAAACGTTGACAATAAGTTGATGGCCAACCTTGTCATACCACAGTTTTACCTGGTAAAAAGAGAAGAACATACACCATTTTTAGTAAAGATGATAAAATTATTAATATCTAGATAGTAAAGCAGAAAAAACAATCGCTGTCCACATAGTGATCCAACTCATAACTTGCATTAGGCACCAATGGTGCCAATAGGTTCATCATGTTTATCTACTACAGAGAGTCCTATTCTATTGGCAGTACTTTTATTACATGGATTAAATAAGCTGTAGTCTAGATAGCAGCTCATGCACAGAATAAGACTTACTGAAAGCTGGCCGGGTAGAACCTGAGGAAGGTCTCTCAACATTCCCGGACTGGTGGGGGACATGACGGAGATGGAGGGGCGGTCCATCTTCTGGGATTCATCTATAGAGCTGGAACCAGCTGGGCCAGCAACATACAGCAGTAAATCAGTAAATGCAGTAAATCAAAAGAGTTGTGACCTTATTTTTATTTTTTTCATGCAGCTTGATTAAGGGCGTGTCAGTGTGTCTTTGCTATCGTAATGACAGGAAAAGTACACCTTGCTCGTCTCAAAACACACAAAAGGCATGTACTAATTCTCTTAATTAATCATGGGTGTGTTTTGGGCATAATGTTAAATAGTGATAGCAATGAATGTCTGTTCAACTATTGACGTCTGTCTAGGTTGTATTCAGTCAGCGGTGCACCTGTGTTTTTCATTGCCAAGATAGCAATTCACCAGAAATGACCTAAACACACCTTATTAACAGACCCCCAAAATATTGTCTGTGCACCTTATGTATGAATTTTACCAGTCAGGTTGTAAGTAAATACAGCGTTATACCAAGACTGGGGCAGTATTAGCATTATCCGCTAACCATGCTATACACTAGCTCTTTTGTCATTCAGAGGTGAGTATTATCGGCCTGTAGTCTGCTGCTAACCCCAGCTAGCACAGCTGGAGCAGTATTAGCATTATCTACTAAACACACTAAGTGCTAGCTCTTTTGCCATTCAGAGGTGAGTATATTGGCATGTAGCCTGCTGCTAACCCTAGTCAGCATTAGCTGCCAAATGTGGCTAGAGCTAGCGGTTAGCTACTAATGCTAATGCTGCTGGACCCAGCCTTATTGGAAACCTGTAAATCTACTGTAATCTTACTGTAAAAAAAACAGAAGCACTTTACTCACCCAAATAAACAGTTTTCAGGAGAGAAATCAGTGTAGATTAACATCCAGCGCTTGTAAAAATGTGTCTTTTTTTTACAGTTTTCAATTACAGTTTTGTTTACTGAACTTAGCCTAGCTTTAGACACACAGCGGCGAGACCTGCTGAATTAGAAGCGAAACATAGCGACACCCCTGTTCCTTATTAGTGTTGCATAATGCGCTGTTGCTATTTAAACGATGCAAGTGCAAAGCATGAAATTAGACTGTTAGCTGGGTGCAAGATAGCAATGAGCATTGCAACGCACCTCGCACAAGGTGTAAGATAGGACCTATTGTGCTTATAATCAAAAAGTCTGCATGGAAATGAGTTGAAAAAGAAAACTTACTTGATTCAAGAGGAGGATGTGATGTCTGTGGAATTCTCGGTGTGTCCCTTTAAAAAGAATAATGATACAGTATTTTAAGAGTATAACAATAAAGTATAATGAAAAAATACACACAGAATACCTGGACTGATCAGTGGTATCACTTTAATAACTCAAACAGGGGAAGAGGAGGGATCCAGAGGGATTGATTAGCTCAGGTTTTATGTATTGATAATAACTGACAGTAATGCTACACACTGTATAATGCCATCATTTGAGGTTTGACGGTATTTTAAGGTCAGGTACTGGGTACTGGGCACTGGGGTACTGGGTACTGGGCACTGGGGTACTAGATACTGGGGTACTGGGTACTGGGGTACTGGGGTACTAGATACTGGGGTACTGGGTACCGGGCACTGGGGTACTAGATACTGGGGAACTGGGTACTGGGGTACTGGGTACTGGGGTACTGGGTACTGGGGTACTGGGGTTATGGGTACTGGGGACACTATCACCGCCACTGATTGGGAGTTTTACTTACTGATAAGCTTTATACACCTTTCTCAAGAAGTTTTTGGAAAGAATACGATGGATACATCTTTTACATGCGGTGAGAAAACAAAAATGTTAATTTAAAATATAAATATGAATATAAAAAAATACAAAATAATTTCATTTAAATGTATCACAAACCTTGTATCTTTCCTAATTTTCAATGAAAGGCAACTTTTTTTTTTTTTAGCATTTTTGTTCATTATAAGATTTCAACATGACATAAGGAACCATTACGTCCAAAGCGCAAAACATAACATGCAAACATATAATTTATATATATAATAAAATACATATTAATATAAATTAATTAAACGAATGTGTTCCACTGAAACTATAGGTAAAACTAAAACTAAGACCATGGATGCTTAAAACTCCTACTAAATCAAATGTACACACACACTGTGTGTGTGTATATGGACTCCATTCCATGTCTAATAACAGAATGAAATGCATTTTCTGTACATTATTATTTATTAAAAAATGAATGAGAGATTGCTCAATATCACTATAGTACCGTATTTTTCGGGCTATAAGGCGCACTTAAAATACTTATTTTTTCCCAAAAATCGTCATTGCGCCTTATAATACGGTGCGCCTTATAGTCCGAAAAATACGGTAAATATGAGAAATATGAAATATAAGATTTTGCAAATAATTAATATACTGATTTTATGCAGTTTTATATGAGAATTAATAGAGTTGACCAGAACGATGAAACTATAAATATATACTTTAATTAACAAAATTATTCTATCTATCTGTCTGTCTGTCTGTCTGTCTGTCAATTCTATAGAAGAAACTGTATTCTATTTAATTGATTTTATAACTTGTAACAGATTCTAAGTTTCAAAAAACAGAAAATTAGACTGAATTATTTCATGTAATTAGGAAAAATCAGGAAATGTAAATATAATCCAGGATTTAACACAGTCAACTATGTGTTTTCTATTTTATTTTTATTTTTTTTATTATTTAAATATTGATTTTTAAGGTCAGCATTGGTTAAAGTGGGATGAGAGTTTTATTAAAGATCTACTTAGTAAAAAATAGCAAATGCATATATTTAAAAAAAATGTGAAAAAAATCAAGAATGGTGATTCAAGGTTTTCACATGATAGCAGTTGTATTTTTTCTTTATTCTTTTTCTATATGTGGATGCCTCACTTGTACTGTAATCCTAATATAATCCACACTTAGAAAACCTGCAGAAATTATGAGGCAATAAATTCCTCAATGCAGAAGAAGAACTTTTATTCAGATTAAAGCAGCCTCTAAACTGATAAACAGTATAATGTGTAATGAAGGGGTTGGGGTTTATTCTTCTTACCCAATCGGTCTGGAAACCACTATCTCTACTTGAGGAGCAGCCTGTGACTCTAGGATGATGTTGTACACTTCCTTCTTGGTTGCTCCAGGCAACGCCTTCCCGTTCCACTGCAGCACCTCGTCACCTGAAATCAGAAAATATCTCCATCAGTGTATCAGAGATACTGCTGTACACAGAACTGTACTGTACAAAGAGAAATTCATACTGAATTCGTACTGAATACAGTGAGTAAAAGCTCCTCATCACTGCAGGCTGCCTGCATCTGTATCTACTGTAACTGTAGATTAACTCTTATTCATGAACAGAAATAAAAGCAGTTTAAGTGGAATCTAAAACAAAACTTGCAGACCTGGCAACATTCTACAAACCAATCAGAGTGAAATATAGGGCGACTCCACCACATGTAGGTTATTTTATGTGTTAACTTTTTAAACTCTAGGTTTTGGTGTGTTTTTTCTCCGTTTTTGTTTTCAGTTCCTCTTTCAGGTCTTATAACACAGTAATTATATCAGACAGACACATGCCCTGATCTCTTTTACTCCAGAAGACATACGGCTGCTCAAAAATATTATCATTTAAAATGTTAAAGGAAGCAGAATTGTTATATTTTACTAGAACTGATCATGTTTTGCTCAAAATTTTACCAAACACCTGTTTTTTTTTTCACTTATTTTTGAATGTATAGACTTTAAATATATTCACACCTAAGATATCTTTTCAAAAATGGATGTTTAGACTAGAGTGTTTATGAGTTGAAAGCATAAGAATACTGATGATCGTTCATTACATGGATTATTAATTATTACTTTGATAAAATACATGGAGAAACAGCATCAGGTGGAGCTATTTTTCTTGATAATCAATAATCACACCTCTAGGATACATGTAGATACTAAAAACCTGACCCTCAGAGCAGCCTATGCCTTTCAGTATTTTGAGGATCAGGACACACAAAGAAAACTACTGTATATACAAAATGTATATATATATATATATATATATATATATATATATATATATATATATATATATATATATATTTTTTTTTTTTTTTTAAATAAATAAAATGTGCAAGCTATATAAAAGCTATATAAAACTATATAAAGTAGTGCGCACACCATACCTAGCTTTAGTTTGAGTAAAGCAGGTAGTTTCACACTTTTTCTGTGGACACTTTTGAGTCTTTATTTACTGATATTATTTGGTTTGAAACATCATATAAATATGTTTGAAGCACTAAAGGTAAATAATATTGGTTGGGGAAGGAGATTTTTCACTTTTTTAGGTGTTTTTTTTTCAATGGGTTTCTTGTAGATTTAGCTTTACAGCACTGGGATGTGATCACTATTTTTAGAAAGAGTAAGCCCCGCCCTTTCTAACCATATATGGATTATGTTTATGTGTGAAGGGATTCCTGAGAAATTAAGCTGAGAACACAAGGTGCGATTTTGGACGGAAAATCCGTCGGTAGGGTTAAAATGCTCTTAGTGTAGACATATTCTTTGCCTATGCTGTTTAGTTCTCCTCACCTGCTCGTAAATGCCCCACGATATCCGCCAGACTTCCTTTCTTTACTTTGGTGATGAAAGCTCCCAGACGACCCGTCTCCGTCATCTTCCCACCGACCACCTGAGAACATCACAGCACTGAGGTCAGTCTTTTATACAGTATGACATCTTAAAACTTAAAGTTTTGTGAAGAACAAACAAGACAATTAAAGATTTTATATAATCAGGAGCCTTTACTGACAATAGACAAAGACTTTCAGCTTCCTACAGCTCTGGAAAAAAAAAGACCACTGGTGCACCTTAAAAATGATGAGTTTTTTTATTTTTTATTTTATGATATGATTGATAATAAATGTCTGGGGGTGATTCTGAGAGTTATGTGTAGAGATGTAACCTACAGTATCTGTACAGCAGTAATGATGATGATAGAGTCTTGTGTAGCCGTGTTTAGCGTAGCATAGCGTATTGTAGCGTAGCATGCTAACAAAGCTGTGTATGAGGTGTAATGTACAGCAGTAATGAGGATGATATAGCCGTGTGTAGCGTAGCATGCTAACAAAGCTGTGTATGAGGTGTAATGTACAGCAGTAATGAGGATGATATAGCCGTGTGTAGTGTAGCGTAGCGTAGCATGCTAACAGAGCTGTGTTTGGGGTGTAATGTACAGCAGTAATAATGATGATAGAGTTGTGTGTAGCGTAGTGTAGCGTAGCATGCTAACAGAGCTGTGTATAGGACGTATAGAGCAGTAATGAGGATGATATAGCCGTGTTTAGCGTAGCGTAGCGTAGCGTAGAGATGTGTTTGGGGTGTAATGTACAGCAGTAATAATGATGATAGAGTCGTGTGTAGCCGTGTGTAGCATAGCGTAGCATGCTAACAGAGCTGTGTATGGGGTGTAATGTACAGCAGTAATGAGGATGATATAGCTGTGTTTAGCGTAGCATAGCGTAGCCTGCTAACAGAGCTGTGTTTGGGGTGTAATGTACAGCAGTAATGATGATGATAGAGTCTTGTGTAGTCGTGTGTAGTGTAGCATAGCATAGCATAGCATGCTAACAGAGCTGTGTTTGGGGTGTAATGTACAGCAGTAATGAGGATGATATAGCCGTGTGTAGTGTAGCGTAGCGTAGCATGCTAACAGAGCTGTGTTTGGGGTGTAATGTACAGCAGTAATGAGGATGATATAGCCGTGTGTAGTGTAGCATAGCGTAGCATGCTAACAGAGCTGTGTATGAGGTGTAATATACAGCAGTGGCAGCGCCGCTGACAGGCTCACCTTTAGCCCCAGCAGCGAGCCGGCTTCGCGGGGCATGGCCGAGCGCTTGCTCAGAGTGATGCGGCCGATCAAATGATCCCCCTCTTTGGACGGCTGCCAGGTAACAGGATGCTGAGGAGAAATGGAACGCTGCTTTTCAATCCCATTAATGACGGGCACACTCTGGCGCTGATGCACACACACCGTCCAATAAAACACACACACACTTATACACACAAACACACACTCATACACAGAGTGCATTACCAAAGGTTTACTGTATGAAAAGGTACTGTGCAGTTTTTTTTTCACATTTTTCTCCCAATTTAGCTAGGCCAATCGTCCCACACATTTAGCTGCTACTCAGCTATTTATATTCCATCACTAGTGATGCCACAACACAAGGACGGTAAAGACTAGCCCACGCCTCCTCCGATACATATAAACTCAGACTCCGCCTCTTTTTAAACTGCTGCTGATGCAGCATTGCCGAGTAGCATCGGAGGAAAGCACAGCGACTCGGTTCTGATACATCAGCTCACAGATGCCTCGTGCTGATCAACATCACCCTAGGAGTGATGAGGAGAAAGAGCACCATCTACTCTACCCACCCAGAGTGAGCAAGGCCAATCCAGCAGCCGATTTAAAGCTGCATGACTGGGATTCGAACCAGTGATCTCCCGATCAAAGTGGCAGTGCTTTAGACCGCTGGACCACTTTGTAGTCAATAATCAGTGTGTTTTTAGATTGTAATTAGTAATACGAGGCATTATTATTATTATTATTATTATTATTACAGTTAAAGCCGCAGTCCCACATTTTTTTCCTTTAACCCTTTCAGATCTAATTTATCTCCAGTGATTGAAAAAAATGCAAATGTAAAAATGCTATTTTCTGTCTGTAATGCACAGAAAATAAGACTAATATTCTACTAAAATAAAATAAAATTAACTAAAATGTTAAGTTGTTTTTTTTATCTATTGCATTGCGATATTGTAATATTTTATATTTCATCTTGACCTTCTTTATTTCATGAACCATCACTAAAGAGTAACGAACATAATTATAAAATGTTCTAAATCACATAAGTTTAGTACAAATTGTCTCTATTAATTAAGCTTAAGTACTACTCTTTTTACAGTGGGGTGGGCGGGGCCAAGTTACTGTTTTTTTGGCTTAGAAACTTGTTCATTGGCTGGTTTGGTCTGGTCTATTCTGATGGACAACAGCTCTCAAATAGTGTTAAGTGCAACAAAACTTTTAAAAATAAAGAAAATACATGAGGGTGTGAAAGGGTTCAACTGAAAGCAGCAGCAGGATTGCTGAGTTGAGAAGAGACACAATATTGTAATTAATAGTATCAGTGTCCTGGCATGACAATCCATCCCTGCAACATCTAATATATTCTTTTTAAAACTCTACAAACCATTAGAGTGGTCTGGTAGGTTAGTTGTATGTATTTGTTCTTTAAATTTTTTATAAAAGAACAAATAAATATACACAAACACTAAGTTTCATACAGCAACTTACATTAAAAGTACTCTTCCACAAGCTGTGCGCAATTACACATTCTCACCAGAGAGGTCTCCACTTTAATAGTCAATAGTTTCATTGCATCACACAAAAAATAGTATCTCAGAAATATCAATAGAAATTAATGGAAAAAATTATTAGAAGTCAGTGTAAAAAGATTCGATTCCATTTTGGAGCATTACTATTATTCCATTCGTCATAAAATTGCAATACTTACATGCCACACAGCTGGATCTAGAGGATGGCAGTCCCAGTCACCTACAGAAAGAGAAGAACATGTGAAAATGTGGTAAAATTGGGGCTTTCAATGTTTAAGCATTAAATTATTTTTTAAACACAAGTAAATTATGCCGCCAAATTTGACCCCAATTCACTGTGGAGTGTATTTTGTGAGGTTTTTACACAAAAAAAAAAAAATCCGCAATCAAATTTTTAAGAATCAAAAGGAAAAATTGTATGTTGCAAATTCAAAAGAGACAAAATAGATAGCAAATATATATATATTTAAATATACTTGGTCACTTTATTTTACCATGCAGCTATTTTAAAATGATTTTTCTGTTAAAGACTTTTGCTTCTGAAATCTCTCGTTTGCTTTGAAATTTTCAATTCATTTTAATTTATTTTTACTTTTAACTAAAAGTTAACAGCTGCAGATAAGAACAGCATCTAAAAGCTTCTTCACAGAGTATTTTGGTTTAGTGTTTAACACTTATTTTAAGGTACTACATGATTCCTTATGTGTTCCTTCATAGTCTGGATCACTTCACTATTCATAATAAAATTCTTAATAAGAAAAATAAGATCAGATAAGAAAAGATAAGAACATTTACTGAGAAGATATGTCCAAACTTTTTTAAGAACGAGAAATGGGCTTGTGCCATAATCTTCAGGATAAAAAGTATATCAACTTGCTAGGCTTCTTAGCAATGCTACGCTAACTGTAGTCCTGCTGCTGCTGCAGGACGTGAACAGGAGGAGACAGCGTTAGCTCTCAGCGCGACTCCAGGACCAGTTTGACCTTTGGCTTTAAATCATTTAGCGTCAGATCTTGTGAGATCAGCCGTGACCTGAAGTGACGCCACGCGAGAGCGAGACACAGCAGATCTGTAATACTGTTCAGCAGGTGACGGACAAACTGTTAGCGAGGCCTTCAGCATCCCCTCATAATCCATCAGATCAGAATACAGGAGGGTACAGAGCCACAGATAAATAACCAGGGTAACTAAGGACACAGATTAGCAATAACCAATCCACACAACATGAGCTGATGTATGAGTAGGCCTGTCACGATAACATTTTTTGTGTGAACGATATGTACTCCCAGAAATTATTGCGATAAACGATATTGTTTGCAATTTAAGACCTTTAATTTAATTTTGGAACCCAAAAATGTCCAAGCTTGGACCAAAGTAGCTTAAAGTAGGTTCTTCAACATATATATACATATACACATTGCGAAGTGCAGAGGCAGGGGAAGCGTGGGTTCGCCCCACACCATGACATGCAGCCCCAGTCTGTCCCAGCTGGCTTGCGTTGGACCAGCATAAAGACCCTGCCTCAGCCTTCACTCAAGAGATATTCTGACATTGAGAGGAAGGCTGACACAGAACGAACCTAAGAAACACTAAAGTTAAGCAACTAGAAAGATACTGGGCCATTTCTATGTTTTTTTTTAATTAGTTTGGGTGTTGATTGGTGCCATTTTTTCAAATAAAAGGTACAATTTGTGTCTATTCACTCCCTGTGTATGTAGACCCTCTGCACTTCCGCATTACCAGGTCATGTTGGCCACGCCCACAGTCATAATAAATGTTAGTTCATTTTGTGAACCAATGGACGATATCACGACTAATAAAATTATTGAGGTCATGTCCATTTATTGAACGATAAGTCGATAATGTAATTTTTTTTTTTTTAGGAATTAATACTGCTCACAAAAAAAAATCAACATGACTAAACTACTTTTTTTTTTTAATTCAGAGAGCTGTAATTTACACTTCAAATTCTACAAGTCTAGAAAGCATTTCATTGTCAAATAAGAATTATGCTACATTCATACTTGAAATTACATCTCAATTTGACAGCATTCCAGTTAAACATTCAGATAATCAACTAAAATGTAATTCAATTAATCACAGCAATATTCTGTGATTTATTGTGATTAATCGCACTTGATCTTATCAAGATGGCAGTTTTTATAGTAGATATTTAAATGTAAATTTAAAAAATGAATGTAAGAAATGTAAAATGCAACAATATTTATATTAGTGGTGTCAATAAAAAAAATACTAGTATATACTTGTATGTTTGATGGGAGATAAAGCCAACGTGAGGCGCTGGAATAAAGAATGCATGATGAATTTGACAAAGAAAACTTTTTGATACTTTATAATAAACATCTCAGTAAGAATTTCTGAATTAGAACTTAATTTGCTGAGTATAAAAGTGCGTTTTCACACCTGTAGTTGTGAAAGTTTCTAAGATCCGGATCAGTTGATGAGTTTGTTTATTTGGAGCGTTTCTACCTCTGTTTGGTTTGTTTTCACACAGGCATAAACCTAAACACACCAATAATACGCACCAATTAACCACACAAGCACATCGTCTCGTCTGATTGGTCAGATTGACTTTCAGCGCAGCTGTGAGCAGTGAATGCAGCACATACTGCGCTTTTAGTGTGTAAACAGCATGGAGCAGCAGAGACAGCGTTTGTTCATAGGAGTATATTATCTGGCTAATATATCAGATTAAAGTGCGCCTTATCAGCAGTTTGGCATAATTAAAAAATAAGTATAATGGATAGCTGGGTCAGATTGAGACCAGATCACATTTTCACCACATGTGTACTGCTCCAGAGGAAAAAATCCATGTATTGGGTGGGGGCAGAGCAGATTACGGCAGAGGTTCGAGTCAACCTAATTAATTTGTGTTAAAAAATAATAATGCTTTACTGATTCCAAATTAATCGCATACGTTAACGCTATAAAGTTGACAGCCCTAAATTTTTTATATAATTTCAACACATTTATAAATTTAAAAAGTAGGTAGGTAAAATACAGTAAAATTCTACATTAGCATTAGCATTGTTAACTAGCACTGTAAATAGGATGCACCAAATATTTAGCAACCATTAGCATTCATTATTTGGTCAAAAATATTTAAAAAGGACTTTTGATGTTCAGACAAATAAAGTAAAAAATATAAATCATATATACTAAACATTATTGCTTTTGATTTTTTGATTTTTTTTATTTGTTTGTTCTGCTGAAATGTGAGAAATGATCAGTGCTCATAAAAATATTTTTAAATTGTAGATTTGTAATTGGTTCCCCTTAGAAAACATGACACTATTCTATTGTTTATTTCATTAATGCAGTAATAATATATTCTAATATAGAATATTTTTTTAATACGTTTTCCGTATTCAGTTTTCAAAATTCTGAAAAATGTTTAATTTTGTTGCATTACGAATCTTATCTCTAATTTTATCAGTGATTTAAGAGCAAGGCTGCTTTCTGAATTCTGAATACCTTCTGAAATTTAGCTCTCAGTCTGCGATTCAAAGTAGACATATCCGGAAAGTATTAGAATAAAAAAAAAGAAGATGCACTACTTTATTTATTTATTAATTTATTTTGGATAAAAAGAGGTGAACAGGCTCTGTTAGCTTCTAGTTTGGGTCATCTTCTCTTTGGCCAGCTAAGGCGGCTAATTGTGCTCGGCCGGCTAGCCATTAGCAGGCAACCTTTAATCTGGCTTAGCGAAAACACATCAGGATGGGGAACGGAGCAGCAGGAGTGAACTGTGGGTAAAGATAAAGTGGAGTGACCCCAAAGCAGAGTGACATCTGGACTCTGGCATGGTTTACTCAGAGGTGAATCTGCAGCAGTTCAGCAGTGATGCTCATAAAGACCTGATACAGCAAACACACCGCGTACCGGGCTGGACGACAGTCCGTCCGTCAGTCGCTGCACTGCGTTACATGAGCAAACCACTGACCTAATTCCCAAATCTGCTGTCCTAAAAACACAGGGGAACTTTCCAAATAAATACTGTTTGTTGCAGCGGCTGGAAAAGTAGTTCTTTTGTATTTTTCTTTTGTAAGACTTGTTAGATAAAACATACACGTCAGAATTGTTTAGCCCTTGATATCATAATTTAATTAAACTGTATTTTAATTTGCACCAAACATTTGGTAAAAAAATTATTCCTTGAATTTAAACATAAAATTATTATAAATGAATGTTACACAAGTTGACGGCGTTCCAATTAAACAAGATAATTTTTTAAAAGGCTTTACTGGATTTTTATGGCAAATTCAACCAATATGTCCCATCTATTATGTACCAGGTAATAGCACATTGTGCCTGTCTTCAGCCAATCATGGACATTTTCAATTTTCTCAAGTTTTACATTGTTTTACAAGTTTTACAAGTAATCTTGTCTGTCTTTGCCTTTACACTTTGCGAAGTATTGCCAACTATTCCGTTATCCCGCATACTAAGCATTATCTTCCATTTCTTGCCAATTTGTTACCAATCTCTTCCAATTTACCATTTTCCCCTTTTTGGATTCCAATTTGGTTTTTGGGGGGATTTTTTTATTCTGCTTTTGATGTACATCTCAGCTTATCTCAGAACCGTGTTCAACCCAGTGTTAAAATAGCCACAGAAAGAAAATCAAATGGGTACCTACCTTTCTCGCTGACGCTCTCGATCTCCACATCTTCGCAGCTGGTATACTCCGGAGTAGACCCTCCTTCCTCCTCTGAGCTACTAATGGACATCTGCCTCTTGTTGAGGCCACGTTTGGGCCGGTAAGCCCTGGGCGGAGGGGGCCGGAGACACTCCGACTGGTCGGAGCTGAGGGAGGAATCTTTCCGGAAGCTTTCTGCCGCCTTCTCTCGCTTGGTTTTGTGCAGTAAAGCCACTGATCCGGGCTCTAGGTGATCCTTGGGGCCCCAGTCCTGTCCGTCCCTGAGGTCTGGGGGGCCCGCGGGGCCCATACGAGGACCACTGTGACCCTGTTTCTGGAGGGGTCCATGTCCCCCGCCACCAGCAATAACACTACCACCACCACCACCACCAATACCCCCCACGGTCCTGTCCACAGAGTACGCTCGGTGGTTTTCTAAAAGTGCCTTGCGATCCTCGTTAGGGACCACCCTCCTGCCTAACCGGCCGCCGGGGGTCTCGCCGCCATCCTGAGCCAGTCCCACCTCGTTGATGGCCATGTCGCTGTGGTGACGCTCTTGTCGCATCTTGGACACTTTGGCGTGCATCCGCATCTCCTGCTCTTCTTTTTGAGGTTTGATGGGGTACCTTGCCAGGTTGGGGTCGCTGCGGTATCGCGTCTGGTACTCCTCCTCGCGTCGCTGGCGCTCTCGATCTTCTTCCTCCTTTCTCCGCCGCTGGTCAGGGTGGGCAGGTTCACCGTCTGGGTGGTCGTATTCGTGCGAGTGGCCTTTCTCCAGACGCCGGCCTTCCCGCCGTTCTCCTGGGATGCGATCCTCCGAAGCTTGTGCCGACAACCTGCCTGGTCCTGGCCTTCTCTCGCCTCGGCCAATCACCTTGCCGTTCTGCTCGTGTAGGGACACAGGCCTCTTTCTATTGGATGAGGAAGAAAAGAAAGGCAAAAATGAGAAATTACCTCCAAAGTCATAGGCAAGGTACTGCTTCACCAACTTTTCTCTCAAGTTGATTGAAAGTCTAAATGATTAAAACAGGAATAATCTGAATACTCAATATTTCCTTGTAATTTTAGTACTTCTTCTCTAGTTATTAAGTTATTAATACATTGCCATGCAGAATTCCATGGGTCGTCAGCAGTTATCATGTCCCATGACTTTTGTCAGGTCTCTTTAAAGCTAAAAAATGCTGCAATGTGGATGTGGCAACTCATGCCAGATAACGTATTCCCAGTACGAAAATGACACTGTTGATTGAACATTGCACCACTATGGCACCCAACGTGGGGCCTCACTCCAACTCTCATAATTCACTAATAAATCAACTTGCCGTGAGCATGCAAGCCAGTGTTTAACCTCACTCACAAGATAACACCTCACAACTTACATACAAGGGTGGGAGTAATCAAGCCATCCCCTGAGGTAACACTTCTTGAGCATTTTATGCCAAATTTATGGCAAATTGACTGGGTATGCTTGTCATGATAACAATTTTTGTGTATGATATCGTCCCAGAAATTGTTGCGATAAACATTATTATTAATTTTTTATTTCTTTTTAATGATAATAGAAAAGCATTATAAATAATTCACATTTTAAAAACAAGCCAATTTTTATTAATAATATTTGGGGAAATATATACTTTTTTATTCACTTACTGCAGTCAATCCACACTGTGTGAATGGAGTCAGTAATTGAAACATTGATCATTTAGCATGACTATCACAAATGAGGTCATATTCATTTATTGTATGATAAATCGATAACGTAATTATCGTGACAGACCTACCTCAGAGAATGGCTTGGGAAAGCCCACACCTATAGTTATAAGTTGTGAAGTGATTTTTTTAAATAGTGGTTAATCCTAAACACCATTTAAAAAAACAACAAAATTCAATTAAATAATAACTTAAAAATGTATTTCAGTAAGATTTTATGTAGTTTAATTTTTTTTAAATATATTTAGTAGTACATTGAGGTAATGTATTTATAGTAATACACTATACACTATTATTTATTTATTTCTCCCCTGGTTTGCTATTATCATTAATATTATTATATCTATTTTACTATCAATTTGCATTGCATAACGTGTTTTGTTGATTGCTGTATTAAATATCCTCTACAGGGAACACATTTGCATATTTTAGCAAACAATTACCATAATGTTATGTGATGAGGTGTTATCTTGTGAGTGAGGTTGAACACTGGCCAGTGTGCTCATGGCAAGGCAACATCCACAATCAATGCAGGATGCTCCACATGCATATCCCACATGCCAGGGGACATGGGGCAAAAGTCATGGGACTTTTACATAGCAGTAGTTCCTGTTCTCGTTCCAGTGTAGCTTCAGTGTTTAAGTATTGATATATTATATTTACGTAATATTTAATATTATATATAACATCACTGTACCGATTCTTCAGCCTGCAGTATTTCTGATGCCATATGCAACATGCATTAATACACCAGAGATGATCAGCTTTCATATGGAGAAATAACAAATCAAAGCCTTTCTGATGATAAATCTTCTGACCCAGCTGCAATTTAGTCAAAGCGAGGACAGCAACATCATTTTCCCTTTTTTTAAAGGGATTACAAACAAAAGCAGTGGAGCACATTCAGCATGTAGAAGAGAAAATGGGTCTGTATGAAAAGAGGATTGTGATGAAAGTCGAGAATAGAGAATATGAAAAGTGTGTGTTCACAAGACTTAAAAAAAGCTAAAGCTCTGTGTTGCTCAATATTGGAAAACAGATGTTACTGTATGTATTTAAAGAGTATTTCCTATTGATATTTCTTAAATATCAGTGAGTTTCCTGCACTTTCTTTTAGCACTTTCAGCACACAAAAATTTCGTGTAGGGATTGATGAAGAGTCTGTGGAGGCGGGGCTTAGAAAAAATGATGGATATATTACCACTGTTGCAAAAAAGGATGTCAACACTGGGGCGGAGTTACAGCAGACCTGATTAGAGGGCGCTCTGGTTAGATTTAAAAAAAACAACAGTGTGGTTAATTGATGTAATATGTAAAATTTTGGCAAATGAATTTGTTTTTAATGTTGTTTAGGGTTAATATATTTTATCTCACCTTAAGAGAAATGAAAACACCTTGTTGAAAATATTTGAAGAAAAAAAATAACTTTGTACTAATAAACTTAATAATACTAGAAAAAAATATATATCATTGCAATTTTGTTTTTGTTTAAAATTAGTTGGTTTTTACCCTTTTTTAAATGGTGTTTAGCATCACTTTACATTAATATAAATTCTAAACATCATGAAAAAATATAAAAACATACTGTCTTGGTTTACAAAATAAATCTTTTTTTGTAAATATTTGAATGTGTGTTTTAACTAAAAATATTTAAATTTGAGGAATTATAATATATTACGTATCATAAATTATTTGAGTAATATTGTATAAATGAAGTAATTAAGTAATTAAGTAAAGAATTCAGCAATTAAGTAAAGTTAACTAAAAGAAAGTATTGACTGAAGTTCAGTTCAATTATTTACTCTATGTAACTCTATGTAATCTATGAAACTGAGTTGAAGTGACTTAAATTTATCTCAAATTAAATTTACTTAAAAAAGCGAATGCAAAATTTTACTCATCATTTTTTTCAGTTCAGGAAGAGTCACGTCTGGCTGACCCACATGGCAACAGCTTTAGCCTTTAGCACTTTAGCTTAACATAATTGGACTGAGTTTCAGTTTCAGCAGTGAAGAGAATTAGAATTGGAGATCTGACAGGTGAAGAACTGCAGTAATAAAGTCATTGATAAGATGGGAAAATAAAAAGCAGATTGTCTGGGTCACAATGCACTGCAGATACTGGACTACTAAACCATAGGAATGTTCTAAATCGATTTTTGACGAGTAGTTTATATATAACTGTAGTAAATGATGTATTTGTTGGGCGTACTTCTCTCTGGCGGGTTCGCTCCGGGCGCGTGAGGCCGGCATGGTGTCTGCTCCCTTGGCCCGGTCGGCTGGCCTGGCGTTGGGCCCCTGGGGGTCGGCGGCGCTGAGGTTGGTGCCGGCGGGGACCTGGGACCTGGAGCGCAGCTTCTTGTCCCCGTCGGCCTCAGGGCCAGGCACTATAGCTCCCAGGCTCAGAGGCCGGCCCCGGGGCCCCGGCGAGAACCATTCCCCAGACTTAGTGAGGATCTCCTGCTGCTTCCTGCACAGGTTGCATACCCACATCACCTGCCAATCACACACAGAGGAGGAGGAGCTGAAGACAGACACATCGGCGAGGAACATACAGTGTTAAATAGTCAGAATAATATAAAGTTTAAGGGGTGTTAACCCTCCTGTTATGTTACAGGTCAAATTGACGCAAAAAATGTTAAAAGTATTTTTTTTTCAGTATGAAACTTCTTCTGCATGCCTTAATCAGAGTAATCAACATATAAAATAAAAATGGTTCATCTCACACATCTCAATTAAACGTTTTTTAGATGTCCAATAGTTTGTTCAAGTTTGGTGAACCAAAAGTGGCTCTTCAATGGTCTATACAAAACATAGTGGGGCAAATGTGATTCTTCTATGGCATTTAAAGAAAACATTGATTCAAAAGGTCTTAGCTGATCAATAGGTGGTTATTCAAGGACATTACTTGGAAGAACCACTATTGGCACCTCTGTTTTAAGAGTTTAGGTCACTATTACTGTTGGTTTTTACAAAATTCTCACTGGAAGTGGACCAAACAAGGCTATGTAATGGTCAGTAAACGACTAGGAAAGGACCAAATAGCCAAAAATGGTCTACACAAAGTTTTTTAGAGGACCAAAAGTTAGTTAATTGATTCAAAAGGTCTTAGCTTAATTACTTGGAAGATAAACCCTTTATGGTACCTCTGTTTTGAGAGTTGAGGTGACTATTACTGTTGCTGTATTTGGGAGATTTATTTGGAAGACTAATAATGACACTGCTTTAAGATATACTGGAGCTGGTTGAGCTATTTAAGATGATCTAAAGAACGGAACAGAGCATATTAGACAAATACAGTCACGGACAACTGGCACACATTTCCATATTACTTACACAGTTAAGTAAATCATGCAATCCCAACCCTCATTTGTACCCTACCCCTTGTTTTAAAGTGTTAACTTTCCTCTAGGAAACAAGATTTACTACTGTATCCTACTACTAAGAAATGGGACAGCCTCCAGTTAACCACATTGATGGACTTTAGTTACATTTAGGGCATCATATCTCTTTAAAAACAGAGTTGACAGGTGATACAACAATTGTTTAATAGCAAAAGTTAGGTAGGTATTTGCTGTAGTTCCTATTCCACCTTAAATGAACCCAAACAGCAGCAGTTACATTCTATTACCTTCTATTATTCTATGTGTCTTTTAAGGTGGAATGGAAAAAAATCAAACAAGAAAGTTAGCTAGCCAGTTAGCTAGCCATCGGGACACACTATTAAGCCCTATCTGGACTGCAATTGAAAAAACAAGAGGACCAGTGAGTTTTTTTGGATTTCTCGGTCACATGACATCGAGTTCAGTAGCTCCTCCTTTTCCACTCACTGTTTTATTAAACACGAGGTGACAAAACTCAGAGATGTGGGACTAAAATTACCAGAGGACCACAGAGATCAGCGAAAAAAAAAAAAAACAGTAGGTAATCCAGCCTCTAATTTTCTTGAGATACATGGTCGTTCCAGATGGGAATAAAATCACAGAGGACCCCACATAACAGAGAAAATTACCCCAGAAACCCCTGAGAAACGATTCCCATCCGGATAGGGCTTTAGTGATATTTTCTAAAGGAATTTTCTAACTGCATTCACTGCTGGTGAGGCTATTTACCTTAATATTTTAGACCAATGTGGATAAATAATGACTTTTTTAACATTTATTAAGTTAAGTAAATGTAATGTTTAAAGAACATCCAAAAAAACTGATAGATTGGACCTTCCAAGAACCAAAGGATGCAACATTCAGAAAATTAGCTGTTAGCTGGGACCCAACCCCTAGGTAGGGCTTACTGGTAGAGGTAAGTGGTGGAATGGGACTCAGCCATACAGTACATTCACAGTCATATACTGTACTATACTATTTCTCTCACTCTGTTACATTCATAACTCTCCTATCACTCACACTCGTACATTACTTTGACCTTAAGTCATATGCAGGATTTAGCCTTTCATCTCTTCATTCTTCAGCTCCCTCGTTCCCTCATTTCCAGCGCTAATCGAGCTCTCAGATGCTTCATTTATAAGATAGATGACTGAGGCTTCCTAAAATACCTTAGCCTGGACGATATTTCACTCCCTCTCCCACTCTCTCCCACTCTCTCTCACCCTCTCGTCCTGGTGAGGATCCAACATGGAGTCCGGCCAAGCTTGATCAGGCCCTATTAGCGCGGATGCTAAATCAAACGAACAGCTCCTGTCTCCTCAACACGTCTGCGGCTTTAAAAGCATAGAAGTCCAATCTATCAATCCCTCTTTAGTCTTCTAAAGCACAGCGGTCCAATCTATTGATCCCACTTTAGACTTCTACAAGCAGCCCAGATTGTCAGTAAATCCACTCCCACTGCAGGACCTGAAGGCTGCTTGGTCCACGTCCAGCTGCAGGACAGTAATGAACATGTCTTCTTGTTGTTTCCTGTCAAAGACCTGAACTCCTGACGTGTCTTCTGTCTTTCAGAAAGATTCATGGAGAGCAGCGGTCACTAGTTTTGTCTGTGAAGGGTTTGGGGTGGCTACAGGTCATCTCATTCCAGCCAATCAGGACCAGCGACCAGCTTGTGATTTGAATTAAGGTCTTCAGCCAGTTTAGGGGACATCTCTGAGAGGTATCTAGGAGAGAAGATGTCCCTCATAGATAAATTCTTGTTAGAGAACTGGTGGACTTGTAGAAGATGACCTAAAAACTCACCAATTTGAATCATTTGAATCACAAAAGAACATGGATGAAAAAGTAGAAAACAGTGGAAAAGGTTCTATTCTAAATTTAAGGTTGTTTCTAAAATCTTTACATCATGTGGAGGTTCGAAGGTTCAAACCTTCAGAAAGGTTTGAATTGTGATCCCTACTGATTGAAATATGCCATATTCTAGACATACAGGGGTTGGACAATAAAACTGAAAGCCCTGGTTCTAGACCACAATAATGTATTGTGGGGACGGACAGTTCTGGTGGAAACAGGAGAGTTCAGGTGTACATTGAATTCTGCCGTGATTTGATCAGCCGTGGTTTTATGTTTTTTGGATACAATCTGGGTTAGCACCCGAACATCCCTTTCAGACAGCTTCCTCTTACAGCGTCCACAGTTAATCCTGTTGGATGTGGTTGGTCCTTCTTGGTGGTATGCTGACATTACCCTGGATACCGTGGCTCTTGATGCATCACAAAGACTTGTTGTCTTGGCCACAGATGCGCCAGCAAGACGTGCACCAACAATTTGTCCTCTTTTGAACTCTGGTACATCACCTATAATGTGCATTGCAGTATTTTGAGTAAAACTGTGCTCTTACCCTGCTAATTGAACCTTCATACTCTGATCTTACTGGTGCTCTTAATGTGCAATTAATGAAGATTGGCCACCAGGCTGCTCCAATTTAGCCATGATGAAACCTCCCACACTAAAATGACAGGTGTTTCAGTTTCATTGTCCAACCCCTGTAGAGCTCTGGAAAATAAATAAGAGAACACTTAAAAATAATGAGTTTATTTGATTTTGCCAAACTGAAAACCTCTGGAATATAATCAAGAGGAAGATGGATGATCACAAGCCATCAAACCAAACTCAACTGCTTGAATTTTTGCACCAGGAGTGATTAGCATAAAGTTATCCAAAAGCAGTGTGTAAGACTGGTGGAGGAGGACATGCCAAGATGCATGAAAACTGCGATTAAAAACCAGGGTTATTCTACTAAATATTGATTTCTGAACTCTTAAAACTTTGTGAATATGAACTTGTTTTATTTGCATTATTTGAGGTCTGAAAGCTCTGCATCTTTTTTGTTATTTCAGCCATTTCTCATTTTTGCTAATAAATGCTCTAAATGACAATATTTTTTTTGGACTTTGTACTACAGTTATAAGGCTACACATGCCAAGCTACTAAAATCAAAGTACTCATCCGCTAACTGCTAAAAAAACAGAATTTAAAAGAGTGAAAAAAGTGGTTACAGACTTAGTTAGTCTGGAGTAATATCAGCTGACGTTGGGTAGACCAACAGCTACCGTCCCTGCCTGAGAAATCTATGTACTGGATATAATCGTCCATAGTGCCTAATGCTGATCAAATGCAGACAGATTATAAAAGCCGTCAAAAAAAAAACAGGCAGTGTTTGGTCTATCTAGGTCTATCTAGAGTCTATTCGAGGATAACTGAGCAAAACTTGACTAAAAAAAGGGAAAAATATAGAGGCTAGCAGTAAATCTCTCACTCACACTCTAAGCATAGCACATCTGCTTCCGACAAAGAAAAGAAATGTGACGGGACTCGTTAAGCCTAGCGTTAGCATATGTTCCAGCTAAAAACGTCAACACTGTGACGGCGCTGGCAATCAGGCTAGCTTAGAGAACAGTGCTGGTACTCACATGTAGCCATCCTGCTGGAGAAGGGTACCCTCGTACCCTCTTACAGGGTCAAATGGGCATCGGGGGGCATTGTAGAATTTCGGAAAACTCCAAAAAATGCATGCAACAAGTAACGGTAAGTATCCGCGTGGCGACCAATCGTTTGCCTGGGTTCAGTGCTAGTGTCGGCTATAGCCTGATATAAAAGTGAAAGAGCTGGAGCTTGTTCTAGGACAGGATGGGCGTCGCAGAGAGAGAGAGAGAGAGAGAGAGAGAGAGAGCGTGAAAGAGAGAGAGATAGAGAGAAAGAGAGAGCATCATGCCCTGATTGGAACCAGTTGGCCTTGTTCCAGCGTAATCTGAGGTAAATCTGATGTCCAGAGGCCCACAGCTGTCAGGCGCCCAGAGAAACCCTCCCAGGAAGGATTAGCAATCTGCGCTAATCCCACTGCCTAGCGCTACCGCTAGCCCCTCGCCATTATTCAAACTGCCAGGCATGACAATGCAGCTCCTGGACTGACAGCCTAAATTTTAGCGCCCACTAGTTTTGTCTGTGAAGGGTTTTGGGGTGGATACAGGTTAGTGCTGGGCGATATAACGATATCGATTTGTTTCGCGATAATTTTTCCCTCGATGACGATGATAAGCCTGTGCAATAGAATTCGATAAACATTCATTTCCATTTCCCGTCTAAGTAGCGCCGCAAACGGGCGCAGCACGTGATCACGCTGAACTGCATGCTCAGCCAAGTACCACTGGGGCTGGATCTGATCCAAGTCAGCTGACCAACGAAAACACAAAACGTGTAACCAATCCAGAGGACGCTGGAGCAAATTAATAAATAGTTAAGAAAATTGTAATATCACGCAGTTATTCTCATGCATGCAACAAAAAACCCTAAAGAAAAGTGGAGTATTGACCAACACACGCAAACAACGATAGTGTTTGGACTGTGGGAATAAACGGCCGGACTGTTCAGCGCGTTTTAAATACATTTTAAGTAAATTTTAAGCACTAAATGTAATTAATTCAATTTATATTAGGACCGCGGGGCAGGTGCGGCAAAAATGTGTATGTGGCGGGCGCGGGATTAAAAGAAGAGTTTTTTTGCGGAGCGGTAACAGGACAAAAACACCTTAAGAATGATGTCTAAATTACTTTCCTCTAATCTAATATAATTTAACATGGTTTAAGAATATAAAATAATTTCTAAACAAACGAACTTTTTAATATTGAGCTTATGGCCCAAGTGCAAAAACACAAAATCATTTATCATTTAGATTATCTGCCTGAACGCGAACCCGAACCCGAGCTTGAACGCCAGCCTGACTCAGGCGCTGCATGAACTCGGGCTGGTCCAGAACACCGCTTTCCTTGGGCCCTGTCAGGTTATAGGTGAAAGAAAATGGTCTGTTTTTTAATGTAACAAATCACACTGTGATTTTTGTGATATTTCCCCAATTACAGCTCAGCTGCGCGTTTAAAGCTCAACGCATGAATTAATCGGTGCGCTGCGCGCCGCGCGTGCTCTCGGGGCATTTGACGCGTCTGTCAAGCAAGTTAATGCACCGTTTTGGGGGCAGAGATTAAGAAGTACAGCAGCTACATCTCAGATTTGTAGTTTAATGCTCTACTAAATTAGTGGCTTTAAAACTGGCTCATGATATGGTCGGTTCTGGCTGGATTTTTTCCTGCCTACAGGCTGCATTTGACGGAAAGCAGCTCCTCAGTCAGACAACAGTGTCAGCATATAAATCGCGTGTATTTCCTACAGGACAAACCATTTAAAAGTGCAGATGAACTCAATAAAAATCACACAGTGTCTGTCTGGCTTAAAATACTTAGGTACAGCTTTTAAATTAATAAATCAACATTCATTAAAAATCAGTGAAAATTTATTCCCCTTTTACCTCCTTTTATCCCTATCCAATGATGTTTTACCTTTAAACTTATTTTACATTGTACTTGACTATTGTAAGTCGCTTTGGACAAAAGCGTCTGCCAAATGTAATGTAATGTAATGTAAAAAATGACAAGCTAAGCTAATAAACTATTTAATAATAACAGAAAAATAGATATGAATTCGGAAAATAACCAACTAAAGTGAGCTCAAAATGCAATAAGAAATATAATCTAACGAATTTCATAATATAAATTCGAAATATTGAACAGCAGGCAGTAAAAAAAATAAAATAATACTACAAAAAAACGCAAAGTAAATAACCGATAGAACATAACGAACAGAAAAAATAAATGTGAAATTGGAAAAAAAAACAAATTATCTAAGTTCAAAATGCTAAAAGAAATAAAATCTAACGAATTTCAAAATATTAAATCGAAATATTGCACTGCAGCAGTACAAAAGCCTAAGTGCTTAAACAAACTGTAAACTGGATCGTGAGATCACAATTTCGTTCCACCTCATGTACCACATAAGATGCGAATGACAATAAAATCTCCTTGAATCCTTGAAACAAACAAAAAAAAACAGCCCATCACATATCATTTTCTTGAGCCCGACCCAGCTGAGGAAAAGGTGGGAAATATATTTTTTTCAGGCCGGGTCCTGGAAAAGTTTTTGGTGAATTAAAGGGGCCGTGAGTTGCATTTTTTGTTTTACTTTAATCAGTTTTTAATCCGTCTTTTTAAAAACGAATATTCGCTGCCAATCAGTGCCGAATATTCTGAGCTCAAAAAACGCTATTCGGGCCTGCCCTACTAATCTAATATAATTTAACATGGTTTAAGAATATAAAATAATTTCTAAACAAACGAAATATTTAATATTGAGCTAATAGCCCAAGTTTTTTTTTCTGCCGTGGAAAATTTTTGCTGTGGATTAATTTGTTTTTAATCCGTCTTTTACGTGATTTGATTTATATCGTGATACATATCGATATCGACTGATATGGAAAACTATATCGTGATAAGATTTTTTTCCATATCGCCCAGCTCTAATACAGGTCTTCTTATTCCAGCCAATCGGGACCAGCGACCATCTTAATTTGAATTAAGATCTTGAGCCAATTTAGAGTACATCTCTGAGAGGTATCTAGGAAAGAAGATGTCCCTCTCAAAAAGATTCTTGTTAGAGGACTGGATGACTGGTAGAAGATAACCTAAAAACTCACCACTTGCCCGTATAATTATTTGAGCAATGCCAAGGAACCAATAACTATGTTTCTAAAAGAAAAAAATTGGGGGCATGAAAAACAATAGAAAAGGTTCTATTCTAAATTAAAGTATGTTTCTATTTTTGCACCAGGAGTGAGTAGCAAAAACTTATCCAAAAGCAGTGTGTAAGACTGATGGAGGAGAACATGCCAAGATGCACGAAAACCGTGATTAAAAACCAAGGTCTTTCCACCAAATATTGAACAACGTGAATTTTTCTCAAAACTTGTAAGGTCCCTGCGAGAAGAGTGAGGTACCTATTTACAAACCAAAAAGTTACTCCAAGAACGTGGAGGCTCCTCCAAAAACACTGGTAAGAGTAGGTACCTGTAATAGAGAGGTACCTGCCAGAGAGGTACTTGTTAGAGAACCAAAATGTCTCAAATGTCAGTATTCTTACAGGTAGGTACCTATAGGAGTTGGTATCTATCTGTGAGGTACCAGTAACTGTGGGTACCTGTAAGAGCTATAACTGGAAGTTCTACCTGTAACACTGGGTGCCTCTAGGAAATTTATCTGTTAGAATGTGCACCTGAAGGAGGGGTAACTATTTAAGTTGGCAGTATAAGAGAAAGTACCTGTACCTGTATAAGAGGTACATGCAAGAGCGTATATATATATACATATATATTAGGGGTGGGAATCGTTTACTATCTCACGATTCGATTCGATTCCGATTTTGGGGGCCACGATTCGATTCAAAATCGATTTTTGATTCAAAACGATTTGAATTATAAAAATTTCTGCTTCTGGCTTATGAATCTTATTGAAAAAAAACCCTCCATAATATACACTGGTCCTGGAGCAGGTAATGTGTTACAAAAACAATAAAATGTGCAGGAATGTGGGTCCTCAGTGACAGAGGAATCACTGGGATATCACAATGACGTTAATGAACAATAAATAAATAATAAATAACACTGCTTTATTACCAGGCTACTAGCGGTGGTGTGTAGGTGACGCTGCTGGGCTGATGTGATGATAGCAGTGGAGCGCTAAAGTTCAGGAGCAGCTGCTGATTAACTAGTTAATTTAAGGTCGTTGTATTTCTTCAGAAAGGGGGCAGGAGGTGGAGAAATTAATTCATATGGTCCATTCCTTAATTCCTCTGTGATGAGGAGCTGAAATTAGCTCTGATTAGCTTATTGTATTTTTCCGTTCCGCCTTAAATGCTGCAGCCCGCTGCCACCTGTAGCGTTATTTAAGGTGGAACTGGAAAGTTAGCTAGTTAGCTAGCTAACAGTTACTGAAACTAACTACTAGCGATCTTTTTTATGCTTGTTATGAAGCATTCTGCCATAAAACATTGAAACTACACGTTAATCTAATGTAATATAATGCTTGTTCTGCCATCTTACCGGTGATTCTCAAACACCTACGCTCTGTGTGTGTCTGGAAGATCTCCGTTTGAAAGGACAAGCGCTATCCCCAGGGTTGCCAGGTCCAACAAAAATACCCAGCCCAAAATCAGTCTAAAACCCGCCCCTCAGAATCGATTTTGGGACATTTTAAATCGATTCTGAATCGTAGTAAATGAGAATCAAGATTCTTATGTGAATAGATTTTTTGGCACACCTCTAATATATATCTGTAAGAGAGGTACCTGGAAGAGGGGTACATTTAACAAAAGGTACCACTTGGAAAGATACCTGTTATAATGTGTACCTGAAGGAGGGGTACCTGTATAAGAGGTACGTGTAAGAGCGTACGTGTATCTTATATATATATAAGATATATATATATTCTGAATCAGTCTCTCTGATTTAGATTTTCAATCAGAAATCAATATTTGGTGAAATAACCCTGGTGGTTTTTGATCACAGTTTTCATGCATCTTGGCATCATGTTCTCCTCCACCAGTCTTACACACTGCTCTTGGATAAAGTTATGCCTTTACTCCTGATGCGAAAAAATTCAAGCAGTTCAGTTTGGTTTGATGGCTTGTGATCATCCATCTTCATCTTGATTATATTCCAGAGGTTTTCAATTTGGTAAAATCAAAGAAACTCATTATTTTTAGGTGTTTTTTTATTTTTTTTTCCAGAGCTGTATATTGGACCTCTTGAACCTCTAGGTCCAAGTTTTGGTCTTAAAAGGACGTCAACAAATATGGGATTAGCTCAAAACTGAACACAGCAATGGAGATGAAGACAAGGGTCTGGACGAGGTTTTGACGGGTAGGGTACTCTTCAATAGCAGCGTGGCCGAGGACGAGTGAAATAATCCACACTTTAATCCTCCCTGAATTAGATCGAGTTTGTGCCGCACGCGAGACGATTCTCACACTCTCACTCTCACACTTTCGCAAAAAGCCGCTATACATCACATCCATCTTTGCGTGGCAGGTCTTCTTTTAGCCTGCCACAGTGAGCTATGTACAGTACTATAGGCTGGAGGTCTTTAGTAGAACAGTGGAGAGGTGGTGGTGGTGGGGGGGTTGTGTAAGTTAAAAAATAAATAAATAAATAAATTAAAAAAATGTAGGCCACCAAAACCTGAACATCGTGACAGCGTAAGAGAGAAAGAGCGAGAGCGAGAGAGAGAGAGAGAGAGAGAGAGAATGGTCGAGAGAGATTAAACCCAACCCATGCGTAAACTGTAGTTTCTGCTGGTTCCTCGACAGAAGGAGCGAGCGTAGGCTGGGGGAGTTTATTGTTACCCTGCACTCCTTACATAAAACTCTCACTGAAGACAAGAGGAATGGGCTTGAAGCCACCAGAGAAAGCACATTTAATGTGAGAAGTTAAAACCTCCTATCTCCAAATAGTAGCTTTACAGTAGAAGGGGAAAAAAGACCTTCTTTAGATGCCATTAGGGGTGGGACAAAATATCAAAATCACAATATATCGTACGATTTTCACTTACGACGCGTTATCCATATGTGAAATGTCAAATATGGACACTTTTATTATTATTAAACTCCTCAAGACTCTCTCTGTGTCTCTGATAATTTTATTCAGTTAACTTACGGCTTCATTACTCCACATGGTGGCGCTATAATCTAATTAATAGGGTGAAGAATATATAAGCAATAGTACATGAGATGAAGTACAATAATATGTAATATTGGCACAGCAGAACATTAAGAGCCTCGGTTAAAGTGCATTACCGGCTGATAATGGTACTCATAGAACACCTCTCAGCCAATCAAATTGCAGGGTCAGAACTAATTGTGGTATCATGGTTGTTAAATTCTGTGAATAAATCCATAATTCTTGGTATGTGCTTAATCAGGAGTATTTCATCCTCTTCAGTAAGACAGATGTTGCAAAATATTGTTGAGAATTGTCTTATGTGATATGTGATATCGAGTATTGTACGTAATGTACGCGTGTGTGTGTGTTTGTGTGTGTGTGTGTGCGCACGCATGCTTAGTGTTGCTGTGCCAGCCTCTCCCTGCTTCACTGAATACTGTTCTCCATGGTAACCACAGCAGAGAGAGAGAGACAGAGAGAGACAGAGAGAGAGAGAGAGAGAGACAGAGAGAGAGAGAGAGAGACAGAGAGAGAGAGAGAGAGAGAGACAGAGAGAGATATTGTGTGTGTAAGAATAGCGGAAAAGCAGGCAAATGGACAGAGTGTGAGAAATAAAGAAAAAAGAGAGAGAGAGAAGAATGAGATATAGAGAGCATGAAGCTTGAAGAAAATAAGGGAATAGGAGAGAAAAGAGCATGTGTGAAAGAGAGAGAGAGTGAGGGAATGATAAAGAGAGAGAATAGGAAAGGGTGGGGCTTAAGAGAGTAATAAGATGAAAGTATGAGTGAGATAACTAGAAAGAAAGCAGAAAATTAGGGACTAAAAAGAGAAAGAAAAGACAGAATGGGGGAAAAGAGAGAAAGAATTAAAAAAGAAGAGAGGGTAGCTTTTTATTAAAACAAAAACGAAAGAATAAGAGATGAGAGTGAGATGAAGTGAGAGAAAGAGTGTGGTGCCATTGGAAAGAGGGTGTGAAGAAAATTGGTAGACTGACAGAGAGAGAGATACTGAGATAAAGAAAGGGAGAAAGAGAGAGATACTAAGATAAAGAAAGAAAGAAAGAAAGAAAGAGAAATACTGATATACTGAGATAAAGAAAGGGAGAAAGAGAGAGATACTAAGATAAAGAAAGAAAGAAAGAAAGAAAGAAAGAAAGAGAAATACTGATATACTGAGATAAAGAAAGGGAGAAAGAGAGAGATACTAAGATAAAGAAAGAAAGAAAGAAAGAAAGAAAGAAAGAAAGAAAGAGAAATACTGATATACTGAGATAAAGAAAGGGAGAAAGAGAGAGATACTAAGATAAAGAAAGAAAGAAAGAAAGAAAGAAAGAAAGAAAGAGAAATACTGATATACTGAGATAAAGAAAGGGAGAAAGAAAGAGAGAAACTGAGAGAGAGAGAAATATACTGAGAGAAAGAGAGAAAGAGAGAGAGATATTGAGATACTGAGCGAGAGAGATACTAAGATAAAGAGAGCGAGATACTGAGAAACATACAGAGTGAGATACTGAGATAAAGAGAGAGAAAGAGAGAGATTCTGAGATACTGAGAGAAAGAGAGATAGATACTGAGATACTAAGAGAATGATATAGAGAGATAATGAGAGTGAGAGAGAGAGGCAGGAATACAGAGAGAGAGAGAGAGAGAGAGAGAGAGAGAGAGAGAGGGATACAGAGAGAGAGAGAGAGAGAGAGAGCAGGGCTGAGTGTGGTCAGCTGTGAGGGAGTTCAGGCACTGAGAGGAAATAGGTTAGATAGAAACAACACTGCAGCCCTGACAGATCTGCTGACACACGACTACTGAATCACACACACACACTTTATTCCGCAAAGATTCAGCAATTCTGCACATTTTTAGCTTCACTGCATCTTTTCTGGCCAAAAGATGCTATCAGGCTGTTTATCCATACACTCTCTATACAGTGTAGATACACACAATACACTATACGTCCTTCTAATGAACGCATTCAGATACTTTAAGGAGCACTCACTGCTGATGCTGAAGTGAAAATGCACACAAACAGCTTTTCTAGTCCATGTAGATAAATACAGAGTATTGGCATCATGCTTGATGTCAAGATTGTGAGCTCAGTTAATTTCTTACTCATTACTCAAATAGAGCTATTATTCACTGTATACCTGTAACTCAACCTCTTCACAACTTCACAACTGATGCTCTCAAACACTTTATTAAGAGACAAGCAATTCAAGTAATTAACTCTTGATGAGTTCAGCGCAGCTGTTAACTGAAAGCCTGAATTCCAGGAGACTCTACTTCATAAAGCTGACTGAGAAAATCCAGACAAGATGTGCAAAACTGTCTAATCTAATCAAGAGAGTCTTCTTACAGTATATATTAAAACAGAGCTATTTGAATAATAAATTATATAATATTATTATATAATAAAGTATGATAACTTTATTTAGAGTTTAGTCTGTTACCATTGGTAGCTTCATTTCCATTGGCTTCTGGCAAAATCTGTCTACATACTGAGTGTGTCCCCCATTTTCTGACACTCACCATCAGTGTGTAGTCATTCCCCCCTCCGGGCTACCTTAGATAAACTTGTATATTATACATTATGATTAACTGCCTGGTCTCTGTGTTGTAGGTTGTAAGAACAAGCAACATTTTCAGAGCTGTTAATAGTAATTCTGTGTGTGGCTGTGCTCTCGATACTGTGCTCTCAATACTGTTAAATCTATAGCTTTCCCCTTTAGCATCTCCTTTTCTATGAGTATTTTAATAAGAAAATACTTGAATGACATCAAAGAGAAGACTAAATACATTCATATAAAATCAATTCACCTGACTATTAGATTTAAATTTGAATTATAACGCAAAGCAATTGATATAACAAAATAATAATAAAAATAAAGTACTATAATATATTTTGTGTTCTCATTAAGTTAAGTTGTAGTAAATTATATTAATTATGTAAGTCTTACTGAACAAATTTGTAAAGAAAATATATACTAAATATATATAATAAATATATACTGCTCAGGAAAAAAATAAGAGACCACTTAAAATTATGAGTTTCTTTGATTTTACCAAATAAAAACCTCTGGAATATAATCAAGAGCTTGAATTTTTGCACCAGGAGTGCCGTAAAGTTATCCAAAAGCAGTGTGTAAGACGAGAACATGATGTGGAGGAGAACATGATGCCAAGATTCTTTGCATTATTTGAGGTCTGACAGCTCTGCATCTTTTTTGTTATTTCAGACATTTCTCCTTTTCTGTAAATATATGCTCTAAATTACAATATTTTTATTTGGAATTTGGGAGAAATGTTGTCTGTAGTTTATAGAATAAAACAACAATGTTCATTTTACTTAAACATAAACCTATAAATAGCAAAATCAGAGAAACTGATTCAGAAACTGAAGTGGTTTCTTATTTTTTTTCCAGAGCTGTAGTGTTTATTTATTTATTAAGTAAGCTTATTTTATTAGGTAATCGGTTACAACAAAAGTTTTTAGTTTATGTAAGTGAGCTTATTGGGTTTTACAGTGTACAATGCAGAATATATCGATTATTCATTTCATTCCAACAATCAAGTTCTTGATGTATTGTTTGTATTGTTGCAATTAAAACAATACTGTAAAACCCCAATATCCAAAATTCCTTATACAAAAAACACACTGCCTCGGATCTGCCTGACTCAATATCCCCGCTATGACGGATCATGTTTCTGGCTAGCTGTCATCAATCTGCAGTTTTTCCCCTCATGATGGCCTTTCACAATAACTCTCCTGCACCATCCATCTTCAGTCTAAGGCAGGAAGGAGGCGGGAGGGTGGAACACTTAATGTGTAGTGCAAATAATGGCTGTGTCAGCGTTTAGGCTGCAAACATTACTGGATAAATGGAAGCACTAGCCGCTAGCCACTAGCCTCACCACAGTTAGCAGGCCGATTCTAACTCCATCCGTCTGACAAGTGTGTTTTAGGCTAAGCAGCTGTAATTTAGCGCTAAAAGGTGACTAACAAAGGAGACTGGAGCCTGTATTTCCACACTAATGAGCCACCAGGGTACTGCCCCCGATAGCACCTGCATGCTAGCTTTTGCCGGCTCCCCACTAACGCTGCTGTGAGTAGATGTGGCACGTGTAGTTCAAGTACAGGCTAAGCGCTACTCGCTAGCGGTGGTGATTAATCATCTCTAGATGGCTAGCTGGCTGACAACAAGAACACTAATTGGGAACCTCGCTCCACGCTTTAGCTTTAGCTTGAACTTGGAAGCAGGAAAGCGTCTGTGAGACTGTATCTAACTTTAACCGATGATTAATTGATGCTAAACTTAGCAGGCGGCTTTGAAGCTAGCTGACAAGATTGGAAAGGCTACCATGCTGAGAAATTCAGCTCAAGATTATCTTAGGAAGGATTAGGAAGGTTCAAGGTGGCTGAAGAGGTGGATAAACAGGTGCAAATATATCTTATACAGAGTTCTTGTACCAATTTAAGTCAAGACTTTTTTATGAAATTTGTAAGACCTGAATAAATATAGTTTAAGACCCAACAAATGTAAAATGATTATTTTTTTTTTTGGTAGAAAATAATAAATTGTATTGTAAATCAAAAATGAACTTTTCCCCTTTGTAATGAGAGAGTAATATTAGCTAGCTCTCTGCTAACCTTAGTCCTCTCTCTGCTAATTTTAGCTAGCTCTTCGCGAACCTCAGTTTCTCTCTGCTAATGTTGTTTGCTTCCCAGTAATATTAGCTTGCTCTTCACTAAACTTAGTTTACTCTAGTTAACAAGTTAGCTAACTCGTTGCTAATGTTAGCTAGCTCTCCACTAACCTTAGTTCTTTCCCACTAATTTTAGCTAGCTCTCTGCTAAAGTTTGTTAGCTAACTCTGCTCCAATGTTAGCTAGCTCTCTGCTAAAGTTTGTTAGCTAACTCAACGCTAATGTTAGCTAGCTCTCTGCTAAATTTAGTTCTCTCTCTCTGCAAATGTTAGCTAGCTGTCCGCTAACCTTACTTCTCTCTCTGCTAATGTTAGCTAGCTCTCTGCTAACCTTACTTCTCTCTCTGCTAATGTTAGCTAGCTCTCCGCTAACCTTAGTTCACTCTCTGCTAATGTTAGCTAGCTCTCCGCTAACCTTAGTTCTCTGTCTACTAATGTTAGCTAGCTCTCTGCTAACCTTAGTTCTCTCTCTGCTAATATTAGCTAGCTCTCCGCTAATCTTAGTTCTCTCTCTGCTAACGTTAGCTAGCTCTCCGCTAACCTTAGTTCTCTCTCTGCTAATGTTAGTTAGCTCAGTTAGAAAAGGTATCTAGTGACTAGAGATGCCACAACACATGTGAACTCAGACTCCAACTCTTTTTGAACTGCTGCTGATGCGGCATTAATAAGTAGCATCACAGCGCTAACGCTCAGAGGAAAGCGCAGTGACTCGGTTCTGATACATCAGCTCACAGACGCAGCTTTGTGCTGATCAACATCACCCTAGGAGTGATGAGGGGAAAGAGCACCATCTACTATTCCCACCCAGAGAGAGCAAGGCCAGTTGTGCTCTCTCAGGGCTCCGGCAGCTGATGGCAAGATTTTAGTGGTAGCACTTTATACTTGGGGACCACTCGGAGGCCACTGGTCTCCGAATATCTGTGTTTTTATTGTAGACAAGCATGTATTGAGAAAAGGTGGGGCCTAATTAATGTATTAATGTATTTGCAGGACCTTTTTAATGTAACATTGGGCTGCCAAACAAGTGCCTGAAATAAAAACCAAAGATACAGTAATCTGGAATTGTATGAAGACGCACCCCACATCATGATACCCGACCTTCTGGACATGTGACCAGTTTTTTGAATAGTTTTTTGATAATAAAAATAGTTGATCACATAATACACACACACAAACATACACATACACACACACTCTTGCACACACACTCTAGCAAACAAAAACATCACACACAAATGCACACAGAAAACACAACATTCAGAAACAGCACGGGTGCAAAAGAACTGGCATAAAGTGTCGCAAGTGCCCGTCGGAATGCAGCGTACCTTCCCATAATGTACGTCCCCATCATTTCCTCTCGCCACCCCACACATACAGAATACTGGCACCATAACCTCTGACCCCTGACCTCTGCGGCATGCCCGTCGCAGTCCCAGGGCACAGGCAATTGCAGCGAACATGCACATTCACTTTGCGTTAGTGGCACTTTATTTGAAAGGGACTTTTATTATCACATGTAATAAACCGGCGCTTACTATTAATTAATTCATGAGCCTTTTTTAAAGCTGCAGAAAAGCGCAGTTTACCTTTCAAACTAAAGTGCAACCAACTCTCTGTGACAACACCAAAAATCAGACCAATCAAAATGCCACCCCCATGCCCATCACCGCTCCCCGGGTGGCAGTCCGTCCCCAAAGCAAAACTGCCACGAGTCCCCGCTAATCCCCGAGAGAGAGAGCCGTACAGCCACAGGGAGGGGGAGGGGCACGCGGTCAGCTGACACATGCTATCTACATCACCGTGAGATTCTGACCGGAGAGTGAGGAAGTGAGGGATTCTGTGCCCCATGCAGAACAGAACTACAATACCCAGAATTCCTTACCCTATCCTTCCCTATGAGACACTTTGCAGGAGCAAGAGACAAACAACAGGAGCAACATTAGACATAAAGTACAGAGAGAGGGAGAGATAGAGGGAACGGGTGGGGGGGGGGGGTAAAAACTCTATAATTAAATAAATAATAATATATTTAATACAAAAATGTAATTTTTATGACAGAATTTATATGACAGTATTTTTTTCCAGTATTTGTTTTTAGTACAACAACAACAATACTACTACAAATAATAATAATAATAATAATAATAATAATAATAATAATAATAATAATAATAATAACAATAATAATAATAATAATAATAATAATAAAAGGATTAATCCTTACAGTATGAATAATTGAAAAATAAATTAATATAAAAGAATATAATTATTGCTTAACTTATTATTCATTACCAACAAAAAAAACAATGACTAAAATTAACATAACAATAATAATATATAATAATATATAAATAGATAATAGTATGAAAATAATATAATAATATGAAAAACTTTCATTATTGTACAAATCATTTAATTAATTTAAAATAATTAAATAGCAATAATCAAACGATTAAAATTAGCTAATTTCTACATTTCTAAATGTCCAAAAAGAATAAATTAATAACTAATTAGTCAAATTAGTCATATAATAAAACATCAAAATACGTAATGTTTTGTGTATTATTCATTAATAACTAAATAAAACAGTAACTAGAAATAACATAACAATAATAATGACTATAATAAAATAAATATAATAATATATACCTAGTTAATAGTATGAAAATATATTAATTATACATTAATTATAGTTCAAATCTTTTAATTAATTTAAAAATAATTAAATAGCAATAAACAAACGATTACAGTTTAATCATTTCTACATTTTTAAACTTCCAAAAAATAATAAATTAATAACTAACACAAATTAACACAAACTAGTAATAGAATATTAAAATACAAAACAGTTATTATGGTGCTTTACATTAAATTATATAATGTAAGAATATTTGTTTTTATTAATAACTATTATTAGTATTATTAATATGAATTACATTATTAGTAAAGATTACCTTTTGTTACTATTATTATTATTATTATTATTATTGTTGTTGTTGTCATTGATGTTAAAGCCTCTTATGATGTTGAATTTGACAGCTGTTTGATCATGGGTAATTAGTAATGTGGGCGGAGCTAGTTGTGCTTCACTGTGTCTGGGATTTATCACTGTATCAGTATCATATTTATAACTGTATTATTATAATTATTATTATCATACAGCAATATTAATAGTAACTCAGGCCTTATTATACTGGGTTAGCGCCACTCTGCATTATCTATTACTGTCAGTAAGAGCATTTCATCTATTAACCCACCACACTACACACACACACACACACACACACACACACATACACACACACACACATACACACACACACACTGAGAGCACCCACAGACAAGAGCAGAGCAGGGTTTCTCTCATAATCACAGAATAATCACATTATCATCAGACAGAAGAGAAGAAACAGAAAATAAATGCTAACCACTTTATCCTCCTTCAGCCATGCAGTCCAGGAAGCAGAGGAGTGAGAGAGGAGGAGGAGGAGGTGAGGAAGAAGAAGAGGGGAGAAGGAGGGGGGTGTGAAATCGGAAATCGAAAATAAACGGTGAGAAATGGAGACATTGCATGTGAAAGAGAGAGAGAGAGAGAGAGAGAGTTAGAGTGAAGGAGAATGGGAGAGAGAGAGAATGAGAGAGAGAGAATGATAGCGAAGGAGAAGAAGAGAGAGACAGTGATAAAGAGAGAGAGATGCAGAGGGAGAGATGCAGAGGGGTAAAGTGAGAGAGAAGGGGGAGGGAGAAGTGGAAGAAGAAAAGAAAAAAGAAGAGGAGGAGAGGAAGTGTTAGTGAAGGAAGAGAGCGTTCCTCTGTGTGTTAAAGCACTCAGACTCAGATTCAGTGAGAGAGAGTGACAGCAGGCTGTGTTCTAAATCACAAAACTCTAGTGCCCTACAATGAAGTGCACTTGACATTAAGGCATCAACACAGTTAAAGAGCAACACCAGCTGCCTTTAGCCACGCCTTCTTCTCATGTTCCTTTGTGGTTGTTGAGAAATAGCAGGGTTTCCGCCGCTAATGCTATGATAATGATATTTAGCAATATTTAGGCGGTATGCTAATGTTCTTCACAAACAGGCTGTTTCCCAGGCGAAGTATATGAACAGTACAGGGCTAGAATAGTAATGTTAGCTGAGCTAAATAAGCTTTACCATCTAACTGATTACCTTTGTGTGATTAGAATAGCATTACTGAGGTAAGTTTATGACTAAAATTGCATTGCTGAGTTAGCTAATTACCTACATTTATAACGAAAATAGCACTGCTGAGGTAAATGTATGATTAAAATAGCTTGGCTGAGGTAAATATATGATTAAAAAAGCCATCCTAAGATAGGTTAATGATTAGAAGAGCATGGCTGAGGTACATTTATAATCAGACTAGCACTGCTGAGGTAAATGTATGATTAGGATAGCTCTGCTGAGGTTAATTTATGATTAGAAGAGCACTGCAGAGGTACATTTATGATTATTGTGTAGCCCTGCTAAGGAACATATGTGAATAGAATAGCCCTGCTGAGGTAAATTTATTATTAGAACAGAACTACTGAGGTAAATGTTTGATTAGAATAGCTCTAATGAGGTTAAAGTTATGATTAGAATAGCTCCGTTGAGGTAAATGTATGATAAAAACAGCATTGCTGATGTAAATGAATGGTTGTAAAAGCACTGCTGAGGTAAATTCATGATTATGGTAGCACTTCTAGGGTAAATGTATGTGTAGACTAGCACTGCTGAGGTAAATGTTTGATTAGAGTAGCTCTAATGAGCTAAATGTATGTTCAGAACAACTCTGCGGAGGTAAATTTATGATTTGAACAACACTGCTGAGGTAAATTTATTCATTAAATACTCCTGCTGAGGTAAATTCATGATTAGAATAACACTGCTGAGGTAAATTCATGATTAGAGTCGCTCTGATGAGGTAAATGTATATTAAGAAAAGCTCTGCTGAGGTGAATTTATGGTTAGAATAGTTTTGCTGAGGTAAATTTATGATTAGAGTAGCACTGCTGATGTAAATGCATTGTGTTATGTTAGTATATCTGCTGCAGTATCAAACGTGTTCAGTGTTCAATAGATATTTTTTATTGAAGTTTTTAATTTCTTTTTATTTGAAAAGCAAGATACAATATATATATATATATATATATATATATATATATATATATAGGCTCTTAAATTTATTCAGTGATGAAAAAGTAGGCTCAGGATAATTAATGAAAACATGCTGTATTTGATATTTGGCCCCTGGCCAAATGTTTCATTTGGTTTCCTGACATTAGCTGGCAGGCAGACATTATTTTGTATTATGTAATGTAAATCATACACTATCAAAAGAACACACAACCAGCTATCAGACTAAATTATTATTACAGTTCCTCATAACTTCACTGGTGTTGCTCTTTAAAGGAGTAATCCAGCATTTTTCAACCCGATCTTTAGCTAAAAGATCTGCAGAATCATCTGAAAAAAGTCATTAATCTGTGTTTTTTGAAAGTAAAGAAAACCCACTGATACTGACCACAGGATTTACAGTGTGTTATTTATTAATTATTATTATTTTATAGCAAATTATTATGTCCTACAGATGCTGGAGATCAGGTTGAGAAACACTGGAGTTTAAATGACAGTAAATGAATGAGAGATGAGCGATGGGAGATGAGTTGTCCTAATTTTTTATTTATTTTTTTGACATGAAGGTTTCTACATGTCCAAAAAGAGATCAAGTTGAAAAGGACAATAAAAAAAAAACCTGATGTCAGTCACAGACCACCTGACCTGTCTGAATCCACAGTGTCCTCGTATACATTGTTAGGTAATATCTGTGTAAAGAGGTCAGCAGTAAATGTGACAGTGACTGATGCTGCTGCAGTGCCTCCTACAGGACAGGCACAGCACTACAGGTGAGAATCAAAATATAAATTCAATATAAGTTTTTATGTGTCACATCTATATTTAATTTAATTAAATAGTATTTATTGCTACTACAAATTGAAGGTAATAACCCTTAATAATAAAGGTTCAATCAAGTCATCGTATCAAGACTGTATCATTTTATGTATGATTCCAATAAACTAATCCCCAATAAACTCCTAATGAACTACATGAGGTACCACAGCAACAGTATGCCAACATCTGATTAACCACCTGTGATAGCAAATTCCTAGCAACCACCTAGCAACACTCTGGCAACAATTAAGGAATACCATAGTAACCATCTGAAATACGATAGCAACCACCTGTGACAACACTGCAAATACCTAGCAATGACTACACAACATCATAACAATCCCCTAAGATGCCAAAGCAACCACCAAGCAATGCCCTTGTAACCATCCCTGACACAAGATTATAGCACTATAAACTAGCAAGCACATATAGTAGCAACCACCTAGCAATCACTGATCAACATCATACAAATCACCTGAGATGCCATAGCATCCACTTCTTAACACCATAGTGACCACCTGTGATCCCATACCACCACCATGCAACACCCTAGTTACCATCTCACAATAGCAAAGGAACCCCTGAGCAACTTTATATTAACCACATAAAAACACCAAAATGACCACCTGTGATACTATAGCAACCACCTTGACCAGCTAACAATACCATAGCAACCAATAAACAACTCCATATCAACCACCTTGCAACACCATATCACCCAGATGTATTACCACAGCAAACATCTGGAATACCATAGCAACCACCTGTGACAACACTGCAAATATCTAGCAATGACAAAGCAACACAATAATAATACGCTAAGATACCAAAGCAACCACCTAGCAACACCCTAGTAACCGGCTAACAACACCATGGCATCCATCCATGATACAGCAGCAACCACTTGGAATACCAAAACGACAAACTTTCAGCTAACAATGCCATAGCAACCAATAAACAAATCCATATCAACCACCTCGCAATATCATGCAAAATTTTTGCATCACAACATCATTAGAATGTTTCTCACACAATGTTCCCAGCTACACAACTTCAAAGAACATCCAGGAAACCTGGCATACTTAGAAACTTTCTAAGAACATTAACTCTAGGAACGGTTAGAAAATGTTCTACTAATGATAAATCGTTTGGCCTTGCAACACCATAGCAACACCATAGCAAACCCAACTGGAGCACCATTAAAACTACGGTATGTGGCAACACCACATTAACCACCTAGCAAAAAGAGCCAACAGCCCAGCAACTTCCTGGAAGTGGGAACAACCCAGAACTAATCATTCATCTTCACTAATGCTCCTGTGACTGAATACAATCAAAATCCTCAGAGCAGTGATTCCACTCTAAGCTAGGGTAAAGCCTTGCCACAGGATCAAAGAATGGTAAACACCCAATCCGTACACCTGCTTTGGCTTTGGGAGATCAGGTGTCTACTAACTTTTGGACAAAGTAAAGGCATTAGAACAGATGGGCCGCAGTAACCCTGCACTCTGTCATTGAAGACTGTGTGTTATAGGCTGGTATAGTGTTATACAGGGTGTGACCACAGGGGGTAGTACCCACTGGGAGGGACGGAAGCGGGGCAGATTGGAGCTCAGCGTGCTCAGGTAAGCAGTGCTGGGTGGACTGGGAGGAAGGCGGATCTTTTTTTAAAGGCAGCAGATCCGAAAATACTCCACCCCATGCAGCGCTGCTGGAACCTACCCCAGTCCGGGCTCTATTGATGTACAGTGCGGTATGGAGTCCGGGGTGGAGGAGCTGCCTGATATCCGCTTTCGGCCTCTTTTGGACCCGGTTGTGCTTTTTATACACTGGTGGATGTTGTTGTTTTTGTGGTGCCTGGCCACAAATCTGGCCCTTAATCAGAGTTATTGCATTTTTTACGAACAATAAAGCCCTGTTCAGACGGGTTTAGTTTCTCAGGGGGACGTCTGTGAAAAATATTTTACACTTTTACTCAGTGATAAAACTCTTGCATCCAAACTGCAATTAAAAATATGGGAGGATCAGTGAGGTTTTTTTAGGCTTTCTCGGTCATGAGACATCAGTAGTTCAGTAGCTCCTCCATTTCCACTCACTGTTGTTTTTACATGGATCTCCGTGGAAATGCACGCCCAAAGAGAAAATTACCCCAGGAACCCCTGAAAAATTAATCCCGTCCGGATAGGGCTTAAGGTGCAATATCAATAAAAGTAAATTTTCTGGCTTATTTTACCTGTAAAATGCACTATATTATAAAGCACAATTTAAGTGACACTAGTATGGAACAGGGGTGTCACCATGTTTTCCTTCTAATTCCGCAGGTCACGCTGCTGGGGGCCACCTAACTAAACAAAACGGTAATTCTTAAAAAAACAAAACAAACAAAACTTTTCTTTTAAAGTCAAACCAGCGCTGGATGTTAATCTACACAGATTTCTCTCCTGAAAACTGTTTATTTCGGCGAGTAAAGCGCTTCCGTTTATTTACAGTAAGCTTAGATTTCCAGTATTTTTGCACAGTTGGCAGCAGTTAGCACTAGTAAATGCCGCCCAATAGCGCTGAACTGAGGAATCCTGAGAGTTCCAGTAACAATGGGTGCTATTAGCTGGTGGTCCCTCCCACGTAGCTTGTTTTAACATGGTAAATGCGTAGACTACATGGATCTGATATACTCACCTCTGAGTGTTGAAAGAGCTAGCACTTAGTATGGTTAGCGGCTAACGCTAATAATGCTCAAGCCTCTGTGCTGGAGAAACTTCACTGAAACTCCTGTGTAACTCTGTACTTCGACAAAGTTACTTTACTGCTCCTTAATACCTGACTAATAGAATTTATACATAGGGTGCACCGGATTATAAGGAGCACTGTCAATTTTACGAAAATTAAAGGATTTTAAGTGTTATTTTAGTATTTCAGAATTTTTGTATTTTTGTACTTTTGCATTCAGTATTTAAAGCATTACAAAGTGTAGTAATTCCACTTTCACAATCTAATATTGACTCTTTAATTACATTTAAATATGAACTATTGAAGTCTTAAGAAGAAAAAGACGATAATTAATCTTAATTAAGCTCAGAATATAGTTGTGATAAATCAGATTATTTTTAAATTAATTACTACACCTCATTTAAATTATCAAGAGAAAAACATTTTGGGTTCATACTGCTGAAATCTAATTAAAGCCAAAGTAAATGTAGGAAACCCTGCATTTTTTTAATTGAAATTTCTGTACTCTGACAACATTTTATAATTTGGGGTTTATGTGACATCATTCTGCACTAAATGCCTTGACTAAAACTAAGAATTAGCCTAGACTCAAGACTCAAGAGCAAGACATCCAGGCAAGCCAGTGAGACCGTGACTGTGAGTGACTGAACGTATCGTATAAATGACTGAGGGAATGGATAGATGGATAGATGGACAGACAGATGGATGGATGGAGGAATGGATGGATCAGTGGTTGTCTAACAGAAATAACAGAAGAATAAAAAAGGCGTGGCGGCTGTTCCTCACATTGTTGGAGCGTAGAGAGACTCTCCCCCCACAGCGAGCGCAGAACTTGGTCTGGCAGTAGGAGCAGAGGTGACCGCAGCCGTCGGCAAACTTGGTCTTGCGGCAGATCCCGCAGGTGGGGGCGTCGTCCTTGTGGATTGTCTGCTGGCGTTTGGTCTCCGCCCCGATCCGCTGGACCTGCTCCTTATAGCTCTCAAACTGCTGATGAAGAGTCCTGTCAACCAAAGAGAGAGAAAAACAGTTTATAACAGTTCAGACTAGAGGTGGGCGATACAGCCCTAAAATAATATCACGATATTTCATAGTATTTTTGTGATACCGATACTCATGGCGGTATGACAAAAAATTGAATTAAAAAAAAATATTTCAAGAATACACTACTCCAACAAAATGAAATGCATACGATATGATATGACACACCCCAAACTGAGATATTAAAAAATACAAGAATTTTATTAAATTTGTAACAGAAGTCAATGATTTAGAATGTCATGATACTAATAAAAATAATAATGCACTCCTCCAAATGTCTCCATATATCCAGGATTAAAGTAAAATAAATGATACTGGACAGATATAATCTATCTCTAGTAGATATATAATAGGAAATGAGAACAGTGTGAATTATTCTTTTTTTTAAAAAAGGGATAAAAGTAGTACCCTGATGTGATAATTAGGGGTTGCTGCTATTTCAGGGTATAATATCGTTCACAATATTGAAAATTTTCAGTGATATTATTGTGTACAATACAATATGGCACACTTCTCGTTCAGACTTTGGATAAATGTTAATAAAGGGCAATATAGCAACATATAACAAAATATCTCCAGCTGGGTTCATGACCACAGCTGACCACAGTTCAGTGTCAGGACATCGTCCCCCACCAACGAAAAATTAGCATAGATCTGATGTTGATATTGATCTTTAGTTGGTTTCCATTTATTAAATTAACATTTATCTTACATTGGAACTTTATTTCAACACAAACTCAAAACTGTCCAATGCTGGAGGTTGAGCCAGTATCAGCCATGATTAAATTCCAATTCAAAAATTCAACATCTGTCCAATATTGGACACTGACGCCAGTACAGGTTTTTCTTTCAACTTAAATTCAACATCTGTCCAATATTGGACACTGACGCCAGTACAGGTTTTTCTTTCAACTTAAATTCAACATCTGTCCAGTGTTGTAAGCTGACATCAAGCCAATATTTGAGTTTTACATAAGTCATTTTTTTTCAACAAACACAATGCTGACGTCAAACTTATTTAATGTTTTTAGCAACAAATTTCAACATGTTGGAGGTTCCCTTTAATCTAAATGCATCCATCCAATGTTGGATATTTTTAATATTAATATTTTTTAACTTATTTTTAATATTTGGTCAATGTTGGAGGCTGATGTAAGGTTAATGTTTGGGTTTTTACATTAATCAGATTTGAATTTTCAGCAAAACAATTGTGCATTGTCTAAAGTTGATGAGTTTTATTTTCAGTCATATGCAAACAATACAACCTGACTGGATTCGTCCAACATTAGAGGTTGACTTAATCCAGATTTTTTTATGTCAACAAATGTTCAATATTTGGTCAAAGTTGGTGGATGATGTCACGTCAATGTTTGGGTTTTACACAGTAACCAGATTAAAAATGTCGGCAAAAAATGTAGATTGCCATTAAACTTTGTCCAATGCAAAATTTCAGCATTGTCCAATGCTGGAGCTTTATGTCAACCCAGTTTTCATTTTCAACTAAAACTCAACATTGGTCCAGCATTGGAGGTTGACGTCAGATTTTCAAGTCAATATTAGTTTTGACAGCTAAATTATGATCTAAACAAACATTATTTAAAATTAAACAAAAAAAATTTAGAGGTCCTATGAATACAGTGTTTAAAGTTGCAATCAATCTGATTACATCCGTCCAACGCATACCTGTCAAGTCTCCCATTTTGGCTGGGAAAAGCATGATATGATAATGATACTGAACCTTGGTTGGGTTCGTGGGATGGTTTGAAGCGGGTGGTGGAAAATTTCCTTTTCTTTTTTTTTTTTTTTTTAAATCCAAAACTTGACAGGTATGGCCCAAAGTTGGAGGTTGACTTAAACCAGATTTGTATTTTCAACCAAAATTCAATATTTCATCAGTGTTGGAGGCTGATATCATGACAATCCTTGGGTTTTTACATTAATCAGATTTTAATTTATCATAAAAAATGTAGGTTGACATCCTGATTCAGCATTGTTCAATATCAACTTTTTGTTTTTGACATCATCCCTATTTTTAACCAAAACACATATGAAATGACCTTCCAGAGGTCATATATTGTCGAACTTCCAACAATATACATGGCAAACTCAGGAAAGGGTGATGTGAATACTCTAATAATGCCCAACCCTAGCTAAAGATCACTTGTTCAAAAGTAGTGCATGTCTATTAAGCATCCTACACAGTTTAAGTTAATGCAATGTCTCCAAAATCCACCCTAGACCATCCTGATACAGCTCATTTCAGCTTCAGTGACGCTCAAACAAGCAATTAAAACTCAAAGCTGTCTTCAAGTCTGAACTGAGAGCCTTCTGCTGTTTAGCTTAAACTTCTCTCGTCTTTCTCAGAGAGGAAAACAGACCATTAATGAGACGCTAAAGAAGCGTGTTGAAGCTTGTCTGCTGAAAATAAGATTCCACCATGTTCTAGAAACATTCCTCAGAGGAGCAGAGTAAAAGCCTAACACTGATAAAGCATCTAACATGCTAACGATCATGCTAAGAGACATGCTACGTTAATGAACGAGGGCTAAATGCTACATATACAGTATTATATGTTGTAAAAAAACATTCTTCAAAGAAATAGTACTGATTAAGAAGGAAAATTAACCTATTAATGAGTCTCTAAAGAAGCGTGTTGAAGCTTGTCTGCTTAAAATAAGATTCCACCATGTTCTAGAAACATTCCTCAGAGGAACAGGCTAATAACATACTGGTTCCTGACACAAATGAAGCAGATAATGCGCTAATAACCATGCTAAGATACATGCTATGTGGGTAAAGTGACTACCAGCTACATTTTGCATCAACACACCACAAAAAGGACACACAGTCGCATTTTGCGATTATATAGGAAGCACAAGACCAACAATAACACTGTAAGTGTTAGCATAGTTAGCATATTAATTGCTAAATAAACAATAAAAATAGCAAATGGCTATTTGAGGGTTTCTGCCACACTAAGCACTAATATGCACAATGGCTACGTTCACATTACCAGGTTGAAGTGACTCAAATCTGTTGGTTTTTTTTTTTTTTGCTCAATGTGGCTCAGATTATTTTTTTCATGGCTGTGTGAACATGCCAAATCCTTTTTTTTTTTTTTTTTTAATCAGATTTGAGCACTTTTCATTCTGGTCGTACTCAACTTTAAAAATCCTTCACTGTATATGATTTGGGACTAGGAACATTAACTAGAGACACTTATTAGTACAGTATTAATGGTAAAAATGGGCGATACAGCTAAAATGTCCTATAAATGTATGACATTTCTCATTATTTATGATATTTTGTAATGTGACATTACGTGAACAATCTGTAAAGAGAACTATGATTGTACTATACTACATATTCCAATGCTTAATTTGCTATAGTGAAAACTATTGTTGAAGATTCAAACAAAGTAAAATTCACTATGCAGTTTAAATAAATTCTATTTAAATCTATAGAAATGCCTAAAAATGGCTTGGAATAAAATCTGTTGCATTGTTTTTCATTGAAAATCAAGATTTTGCCTTTTGTTTTTTTTGTTTGTTTAGCGTGCAATGTGCTAAATTTACACCGAGGATTTCGCTCTAGGATGAGCGAACACAGTCTCTCTTTCACATTATAACCAGCTTATAGAGCAAATTACAAGTATTTCTTCATTCTCATCCACTTTACAAACCTCTCAAATCATTATTTACCTGAGCTAGAGACTGTTTTTCTTAAAATGCTAATTTTCTTAAAATGCTAATTGCTAATCAACGAAAAAAAAACTGATTTGGGACTTCATACATCAACTAGAAACATTTTTTAGTACAGTGTTAATGGTAAAAATGGGCGATATAGCTAAAATATCATATCACTAATGATCTATTATCTATAATATCTATACTATTTTGTGATGTTATAACATTACGTGAATAATCTGTGAGGAAAACTATGATTGTACTATACTACTTCAAGGTGAAATGCACATACAAAATCTAGATGATGTCATGATTGGCTGATATTCAATCAGCTTCTTGTAACTATGCAGTTTAATTTAAATCAATAGAAATGCGTAAAATGGTTTGTAATAAAATCTTTTTTACACTGTGTTCCATTGAAAATCAAATTTTTGCCTTTTTCCACTGTATAGTTTTGTATACATTTAGGAGAAGCTAGCTACAGCGTGCAGTGTGCTAAATTTACACTGAGGATTTCACTCTAGGATGAGCGAACACAGTCTCTCTTTTAGATTATAACCTGCTTAAAGGGCTTTTTTTTCAATATCAAGTATTTCTTAATTCCTATCTTACCTCTTATTTAAGCTAGAGACCTTTTTTCTAAAAATGATAATTTTCTTAAAATGCTAACTGCTAATCAACGAAAAAAACCTGATTTGGGACTTCGTACATCAACTAGAAACATTTTTTAGTAGAGCGTTAATGCGTTATAACATTACGTGAATAATCTGTAAGGAAAACTATGATTGTACTTTACTACTTCAAGGTAAAATTCACATACAAAATCTAGATGATGTCATGATTGTAACAGCTTCTTGTAACTATGCAGTTCTATTTAAACCAATAGAAACGCCCAAAGATGGCTTGGCATAAAATCTTTTTGCATTGCTTTTCATTGAAAATAAAGTTTTTGCCTTTTTTCTCTGTATGTTTGCCGTTTGGAGAAAAATAGCTATTAAGTAACACTGTATGCGTTTGTTTAGCGTGCATCGTGCTAAATTTACACTGAGGATTTTGCTGTGAATGAGCGAACACAGTCTCTCTTTTAGATAATAACCTGCTTAAAGAGCAAATTATTTTCATTATCAACTATTTCTTAATTTCTATCCACTATATAAACCTCTTAAATTTAATTATTTACCTAAGATAGAGACTTTTTTTCTTAAAATGCTAATTGCTAATCAGCAAAAAAATCCCCTCAACCTCCTAAAATGTGACATAGCAAAATCTAAGTTGACTTCATTTAATCACTTACCAGTAATTCCGATCCATGTCTCACAATCTAAAAGCCCGCAAAGTCACGAAGACAGATTTAAGCAGTTCACCTCTTTTTGTAGCACACTGCCATATCCTCTGGTGGCTTGTTAGAATTCCCAGAAGACCCGAGTAAACAATTCTAAATCCAAACTCCTCAGAGACGTGCTGCCAGAACAGGTTTTACTCTCCCCCATCTCTACAGCGAGCGCTTGCCGCCCTCGCTCCCAGCATCTGAAGAAGCTCCTCCTGAGGGAAGAGGCAGCAGACTGTGGCCCCAGGTAGCTGGAGCCTGGAAGTGACTTTGGCAGCGTTGGCACGAAATGTGGCGCTACGCAGAGGGGATTATACCATGACGTAGAACCTTTAGGGTGGGGTGCCAGTGACGGGAGTGTATGGGGTGTATCTTGATGACCTGTTAGTTTTGAGTGCATCTCAAAAAACTAGAATATCATTGAAAAGTTGCTTTATTTCTTTTCATTTGTTGATGATTAGGGCTTACAGACAATGAAAACCCAAAATAAGTGTCTAAGAACATTAAAAATATTATTTAAAACCAATTGGTACTTTTGGTATCAGTGTGGGCAGTGTGCCAAGTCCTGCTGGAAAATGAAATCCGCATCACCATAAAAGTTGTTATCAGCAGAGGGAAGCATGAAGTGCTGTAAAACACAGTGGATCAACACCAGCAGATGACATGTCTCTCCAAACCATCACTGATTGGTGGAAACTTCACACTAGACCTCAAGCAGTTTGGACTGTGTGTCTCTCCACTCTTCCTCCAGACTCTGCTCCCTTGATTTACAAATGAAATGTAAAATTTACTGATGATCAGTGATGGTTTGGAGAGACATGTCATCTGCTGGTGTTGATCCACTGTGTTTTATTATCAAGTCTAAAGTCAGTTAAACGCTTAAAATAGATATAATATATGAATTACTAAAATAAAGTAACTTTTCAATGATATTCAATGATATTATTCTGTAGAAATTGTCCGTATTGGATAATTTGGACAACATAGATTTGGATGGTTTAATTTCGTTTTGAAAACTGTAACTGGCAAATAATTCAGTTTTCTAATGCTGTGTTCAGACTGCAGGTAAACTGGATTCCCAAGTGATAAGATTGGATTTGCTAACCTTTGGTGCTCCTTTTTCCCACGCACTTTTCTCATTCTGGATTAGATTAGGCTGTTGTTTCTCATGTTAGTAGAGATGCAAAAAAATATTAAAATTCAATTTGAGTCCCAGTCCAAGTGTCCACACTGATGCATCTGCACAAATCTGATTATAATCACATTTCAAATTGGGCTGGCATTCTGAACACGAAAAATGAAAAAATGAAAAGGTGCAGAGCTTTCAGACCTCAAATAATGCAAAGACAACCAGATGATATTCATAAAGTTTTAAGAGTTCAGAAATCAATATTTGGTGGAATAACCCTGGTTTTTAATCACAGATTGCATGCATCTTGGCATGTTCTCCTCCACCAGTCTTACACACTGCTTTTGGATAATTTTATGCCTCTCCTGGTGCAAAAATTCAAGCAGTTCAGTTTGGTGGTTTGATGGCTTGTGATCATCCATCTTCTTCTTGATTATATTCCAGAGGTTTTCAATTTGGTGAAATCAAAGAAACTCATCAATTTTAAGTGGTCTCTTATTTTTTTCCAAAGCTATAAGTGGAATTTTTTACATTCTAGGCAAATAAGGCCCCAATTTTAGGCCCCAAAAAACACCATACCCTGGGAAAAAGGTCGCCCTTGCTTAGACAAAACCTGACGTGGACCCTCACCTTACTTTATCCACATTTATATCTTCAACCAAAGTATCATTAAATATCCACAAACTCCTCTTAATTTCCCTTATCATCACCTGCCATAGGGATAATGTAATGTGCTATAGAATAATGACACACAGTACCAAGCTATATCCTTCGGTGCCACCACCAACCAACAAACAACCAAACAAAAAGTTTAATCTCTGACTTTTGGTTTATTTTTGGCAGATGTCATATTTTTAGCCACCTCAGAAGAGCTCAACTCAGCATTTGCTACGTTTTCAAAACTTCCCAGCGGGGAGAAGCTTCTGATTTTCTGCCTCACAGTGCACTGCAGGCCAGCTCTGTCCATCAGCAGCATATTTAATCATCAAGCAAGTGTGCAGTTATGCTTTTAACAAGTATAGTTCACCCAGTTTTTGTACTGTGATTAGGAGAAATCCAGCCATCAAAGGGATGTCTGGTTGGAGTACTGGGGGAGGAGCCAACCCTTGGCTGATATATGGCAGAACCAACAGAGACTCGGCATAGGACATGTTGATTTGGGCTGATTCTTATAATATACTCAGCAACCGGGGTGTTGGCACAAGCAGATCAGGCTAATTCCCATATTATACTCAGCAACCAGGGTGTTGGCACAAGCAGATCAGGCTAATTTATATATTATACTCAGCAACCGAGGTGTTGGCACAAGCAGATCAGGCTAATTCCCATATTATACTCAGCAACCAGGGTGTTGGCACAAGCAGATCAGGCTAATTTATATATTATACTCAGCAACCGAGGTGTTGGCACAAGCAGATCAGGCTAATTCCCATATTATACTCAGCAACCGGGGTGTTTGCACAAGCAGATCAGGCCAATTATTACAATTCGGGGGCTCGTCCGGGATCTACATCAGTGTCTGAAACAGTTCCAGTAAATACTTCTCAGTTTTATGCTAAATGCTAATGCTAAACAAGCTATAACACTCCACTGAATCACTGTATATATGTATAATTGCCCATTTAGCATTAGCATTTAGCTTAGCATTGACTCTTATCTCCAGTCAGTGACCTTTGACCTGTGTGAGATGCGTGTAACAGTGGAGAGACGAGTTAGCGCTAGGGCTCTAGGGTCAGTCCCCTCACCATGGGAACAGCTGGCATGGTAGCAAGAGACCCCGGCAACAGTAGTCATGGAAACACCACTATGGCAGCTCTCTTCCTCCTGTAAAAACGAGGCTGTGCTCTATTTCAGCAGACAAGCGAGAGTGAGAGAAGGAGAGAGAGAGAGAGAGAGACTGAGAAAAGAGAGAGAGAGAGAGAGAGAGGGAGAGAGACACTGAGAAAAGAGAGAGAGAGAGAGAGGGAGAGAGAGAGAAAGAAATGCTGAGTGAGATAGAGAGAAACGTATTGAGGGACAGAGAGGGAGGAAAAGAAAGTAAGAGAGAGAGAGAGTGAGAGAGAGAGAGAGACTGAGAAAAGAGAGAGGGAAGGAGTGTGAGATGTATACTGAGAGAGAGAAAGAGAGAGAGACTGAGAGAGAGGGAGGAATACTGAGTGAGGTAAAGAGAGATAGAGAGAAAGGAAGTTAGTGACAGAGAGAGAGAAAGAGAGAGAAAGATATTGAGGGACAGAGAGACAGGTAAAGAGAGTAAGAGGAAGATACTGAAAGAAAGAGAGAGAGATACTATGAGAGAGAAACTGAAAATGAGAGAGATAATAAGAGAGAGAGAGAGAGAGAGAGAGAGAGAGAGAGATAAAGAAATGCTGAGTGAGATAGAGAGAAACGTATTCAGGGAAAGAGAGGGAGGAAAAGAGAGTGAGACATAGATAGAGAGAGAGAGAGAGAGAGAGAGAGAGAGAGAGATTCTGCCAGTTGAATTAAAAGCATCTAACTCCAGCTGGTTGAGTCGTCTATAACAAGCTTGAGACGCTTAATTTTATGACACTTCCAATGTTTAATTTTTAACTATAGACATCCATCTGCTACACTAAATATGCTCAAACATCATCATTTTACTCAAATAATTAAAAAGAATCGAGTCGCATGATTCGGCTCAGTCTCTAAAGTGAACAGAGTGTACATAGCCTCTGGAGCCACAAGGTCAGTTCATAAGGTCAAGGATGTTTACAGATACAGTAACAGAGAGCACTACTGTGTCAGTTCTAATGTTAAACAAGCTTTACAAAAGAACGACAAATATTTCCCTGTAAACCAATAAGAAACTGTAGTTTTTTGTGGGTTTTTGACATTATTAAGATGTGATAGGTGCAGTTGGTGCTTTGAAAGGTAGCGAACATTAGCATGGCATTCAATTTGATTCAACCGCAATTTTTTAAAACCAATTCCATCCATCAGTCAGCTTCATAACGATGAAATCAAATCATCTGCATCAGTTTAAGAACTTTGATAACAATTTAGCTGCCTCATATGGTTTTGATATGTTGGAATAAAATCAACTGCAACAGTTTGGAATGTTAGAATCAATTCCACTGCATCAGTCAGTTTAAGTTTAAGTTATAATCAATTAAACTACATCCGTTTTGGAATGTTGGACCTGTCTCAACTGCAACCATTTTTGGAATGTTAAAATCAATTAAACCAAGTAAATTTTGGAAAGTTAGAATCAATTAAGCTACATCAGTTTTGGAATATTGGATTCAATTAAACGACACCAGTTTTGGAATATCATAGAAAGGTAGAATCAATTAAACTACATCCGTTTTGGGTTTTTGGACCTGACTCAACTGCATCTGTTTTAGAATATTTGAATCAATTCAACTGCCTTAGTTTTAGAATTTTGGAATTAATTCAACTTCCTTAATTTTAGAATTTTGGAATCAATTCAACTGCCTTAGTTTTAGAATTTTGGAATCAATTCAACTGCCTTAGTTTTAGAGTTTTGGAATCAATTCAACTGCCTTAGTTTTATAATTTCGGAATCAATTCAACTGCCTTAGTTTTATAATTTCGGAATCAATTCAACTGCCTTAGTTTTAGAATTTTGGAATTAATTCAACTGCTTTAGTTTTAGAATTTTGGAATCAATTCAACTGCCTTAATTTTAGAATTTTGTAATAAATTCAACTGCCTTAGTTTTAGAGTTTTCGAATTAATTCAACTGCCTTAATTTTAGAATTTTGGAATTAATTCAACTGCCTTAATTTTAGAATTTTGGAATCAATTCAACTGCCTTAGTTTTAGACTTTTGGAATTAATTCAACTGTCTTGGTTTTAGAATTTTGGAATTAATTCAACTGCCTTAATTTTAGAATTTTGGAATCAATTCAACTGCCTTAGTTTTAGAATTTTGGAATTAATTCAACTGCCTTAATTTTAGAATTTTGGAATTAATTCAACTGCCTTGGTTTTAGAATTTTGGAAAGAATTCAACTGTATCCATCATAGAAAGTTAGAATCAATTAAACTACATCAGTTTTGGGTTGTTGCACCTGACCTAACTGCATCAGTTTTGAAATATTAATATCAATTCAACTGCATTAGTTTTGGAATGTTGAAATCAATTCAACTGTATCAGTTTTGGGCCGTTTAATTCTTTAAACAAATTGGAATCAATTCAACTGTCTTAGTTTTAGAATTTTGGAATCAATATCAGTTTTGGAATTTTGGAACTGCATCTATTTTGGAATGTTGGACATGACTCAATTGCATCCGTTTTCAAATTTTGGAATCAATTCCACTGCCTAAACTTTTAAAATGGAAGTAATTCTGCAGCATTTTAGGCTATTTTTGCTTAGAATTTAAGGCTAATTGCTTAGAATAATAATATGTATGGTCAAATTCTTTAAGTGTACAAATCTACAAAACATTCTGAGAATATTCCTGTACAAGTCCAGTCAAGTCAAGTCATTATCAACCGTTTTATCCATTAAGGGTCGCAGGGGGGTGCTGGAGCCTATCCCAGCAGGCATTGGGCAGAAGGCAGGATACACCCTGGACAGGCCGCCAATCCATCGCAGGGCAGACAGACAAAGACAGACAAACAGACACATGCACTAACACACTCACACCTAGGGGGCAATTTGTATCTGACATCCAATTAGCCTGAACATGCCGTCTTTGGACTGTGGGAGGAAACCGGAGCACCCGGAGGAAGCCCACGCAGACACGGGGAGAACGTGCAAACTCCACACAGAAAGACCCGGGTCGCCCCAGCCGGGAATCGAACCCAGGCCGTCTTGCTGTGAGGCGGAAGTGCTACCCACTGCGCCACCGTGCCGCCCCTTATTCCTCTACAAAATAAACACAAAACATTTGATTTTAGACATAATTCTGACTCAAAAGGAAACTTCAAACTTTATAAAGCACTAACTCTCAATTAATTTATATCAGTAATGATATTTACTCAAAGAATGTTTAAGGTTGGATAGAGGTGGAAGAGGAGGATAGAGGAGGAAGTAGGAAGCTGTTCTCTGTGGTTGTAAAAAGAACATATTACAAAGGAGAACCCCAAACAACTGCCCTTGAACTGGTGTAAAAAGGGTAACTTCCGCCAACCGTCTGAAAATAGCACGGCGCTCTGCTGAACCCGTGAGTGAGTGGAAAACTCCACGGCTCCTGCGCTAAACCTCCTGGAGAACAGATGAAAAAGCAGAGCGCTGAGTCACTTGGGACGCGAGGAGATGCTCTCATCTTCCTTTTTTTTTCTAAGGACTGCAGAAACCTCGGAGAACTTTAAGTGTTCCTTTTCCTTGTCTGAGTCAGGGTCATGTGATGTAGACCGTCTCGGGGGATTGGAGAAGAACATGGGGATGCCCTCATTCTGCCAGGAAGCAAGCCGCCTCAACGGGACACCCGAGCGCAGACGGAAAATACAACGACACAACTGTTTGAGTCTGTGTGTGTTTAGATAGACGTGGCTTTTTCACTGAAATGAAATGAGCTGCTTATATTGTGTAGGTGTTTATTTCTACTGTTAAAAATAGAGGTGCCAAAACTGGTTGTTGATGGCACTCAAGAACCAGCTTTCAGAAACTTTGGCTCCCTGAAGACCTGCTCAATGTTTTTCTCAATGATTTAAGAGATACTTTTCCAAAGTTTTAAAGATCTTACACATGATCTACAGGTAAGACACATAGGGCCCTATCGTACACCCTGTGCAAGGTGCGTCGCGATGCTTGTTGCTATCTTACACCCCGTCAAAAGTCTATTTTCATGCCTTGCACCCGTGCCATTAAAATAGTGCCAGAGTTTGGGAATTGATCCATAAACTGATGGGCGTGGTGGTCTGGAAGTGAGGTGTGTCCAGGGTAATGTCTGGTATGTTTCTGTCTTGGCCTAGAGAAATACAGGTGCGCCACTGTCTGATTAAAACCCTGACAACAGTCAACAGTCAGCCTGACTGTCATCCTAACTTAACCTATCGTACCTTAACCTATCGAATCTCTCCTATTGTTCCTTCACAGCAAGTCATGGAGGTCAGTATCCTCTGCTGAGATGCTCAGAAGAGACTAACGCACCAGACAGAGCGCGCCTGCCTCTTCAAAGGAATGGCAAGTGGCACACTGATTGGTTTATCCAAAACACACCCATGATTAGTATAGTATATTAGAATTAGTACATGCCTTTTGCGAGGACATTTCGAGCAGCGAAAGGCGTACTTTTTGCGCCCTCATGATACCAAAAATACACCGACATGCCCTAAATCCAGCTGTGTGATTCATAAATGACCAACGTGCTATAGATCGTTAAAGATCGAAACAATCATGAGGCTCACCAGAACAGCATATCAACATCGCAACTTATAGCCAAACCAGGCCAGCTGTTGGACAGTCTCTGCACCAGAGGTACCCCACTAGCCGACTCCTGCCAAGGTCCAGACCTATACGAAGCTTGTCATAATTTCAAAAGATCTACTTTTGTTAAAAAATCTGATTTAATTAGAGTATCAGAAGATAAGGCTAATAATACAAAGCAAACACCAAAACAAGGTCAAAATAAACCAGGAGCCAAGCCAGTCAGAATACCAGTGAACCACACAAACCAGGCAAACTAATCCAGGCAAAGAGAAACAGAAAGAAACAACTAAAGCAACTGGAGATCAATAACTAGCCAGATGTTCAGGAATAGTTGGCAATAGTTCGTAAAAATTCAGGTAAAAACATACATAGATTCATACAGTACAGTATACTCAGAGCATGATTACAAACAGGTGGGAGAAATCAGTACTCAGGCGATGACAAACGTTTTGTGCTTTGTGAATGCAGGACCAAACTAAGGGAAACCCCATTCTCTCTTCTTCTGTCCTTCCTTCCGGTAGAACACTCTAATCCTATTCCCTCGCTTCTTTCAGACAGGGTTTCCTCCCTCTCTCTCTTTCTCTCGCTCTCACTTTCACTCTCTCTCTCTTTCTCGGCCTAGCTGGTAATTATCACCCTATGAATACACTGGCAGAGCAAGAGGGAGCAAGAGATCGATGGGGAGATGGAGGATGGATGGATGGATGGAAGGGGGAGTGTGTGGAGAGGAGGGACTATTTCTGTCCTGTCAGCTGCTTCTTGGCTAACGCCTCGGAAGGGTGTCTCTTTTCTTTTTTCTTGTACTTGTTGTTTTTCTCACATTTTCATATTTTATCTGTATTACCTTTGTGATGGAAAACACAAAGATATACATATTAGTATAGAAATATATATCAGTAATATTATCATTCTAAAAACTAATCCTATTTTACCCCTTTCCCTACCACTTGGTCCTAGCCCTCAGTTTTGCACATTCACACTTAGGGTGCCCCTATTCTTGATGGGATTCTTTTTGGTATAAAGGAACAGGGTGTCCCAATTTTTGGTAGTTGAAAAGAAAGGGTATCCCGATTCTTGTTGGGATAGAGGGTTAGGATGTCCCAATTCTTGGTAGTTGAAAAGTAAGGGTGTCCTAATTCTTGATTGGATAGAGGGGTATGGTGTTGTGATTCTTGGTAGTTAAAAAAGAAAGGGTGTCCCAATTCTTGGTTGGATAGAGGGGTAGGGTGTTGTAATTCTTGGTAGTTGAAAGGTAAGGGTGTCCTGATTCTTGGTTGGATAGAGGGATAAGTTAGGGTGTCCCAAATCTTGGTAGTTGAAAAGTTAGGGTGTCCCGATTCTTGGTTGGAAAGAGGGGGAAGTTAGGGTTTCCCAATTCTTGGTTGGATAGAGGATTAGGGTGTTGTGATTCTTGGTAGTTGAAAAGTTAGGGTGTCCCGATTCTTGGTAGGTGAAAGGTAAGGGTGTCCCGATTCTTGATTCGATAGAGGGCTAAGTTAGGGTGTCCCAATTCTTGGTAGTTGAAAAGTTAGGGTGTCCCAATTCTTGGTTAGATAGAGGGGTAAGTTAGGGTGTCCAGATTCTTGGTAGTTGAAAAGTTAGGGTGTCCTGATTCTTGGTGGGGTAGTAGGTTACGGAATTTTGATTCTTGTTGGGATAGAGGGATAGGGTGTCCCGATTCTTGGTAGTTGAAAGGTAAGAGTGTCCCGATTCTTGGTTGGACAGAGGGGTAGGGTGTTGTGATTCTTGGTAGTTGAAAAGTAAGGGTGTCCTGATTCTTGGTGGGATATAGGGATGGGGTGCTGTGATTCTTGTTGAGATAGAGGGGTAGGGTGATGTGATTCTTGAGTGGATGAAAGCCAGTGTTTCAGGATGGGTTCATGTTCTGAAGGTAACATGTGTTCATGGTACCTTCTGGCTATGTTCTTTTGAGATATTCCAGAGTTGTTTGCTACACTCTGATAGCCTGTTCACATTCTCTGTACTCCGTACATCCTGTCAGAACTAATTCCTCTTTCCACTACTGCCCAACTACTGTTTCTGAGTTAATGAAGACACAATTATCCGAAGTGATGCTGATTTCTTCCCCCAGTTTTGAGGGAGTAGTTTTTGCTGGCCACTGTCCCCTTGGCTTACTCACCAAGGTTTTTACGATTTGTTATTTTTTACCAGACCCAATTAGTATTTTTATATTTTAGGACTCTTTAGGACATTCTGGTCTGAATGGGAGTTTTGCCAGCACTCTGAAAGCGTGTCCAACCTGGCAACAATAGCCACAAATGAAGGCCCTAGTGAGTACAGGTAAGATCAGTTCAGGTCCATTCAGTATGGATCCTTCCAGGAACCCGAACCCACGGTTACATAATGTGTTCTTCTGAAAGTAACCTCTCCTGCTTTCTTCTCTCTGAGAGGAGGAGGAAGAACAGGTGCTGGAGGAAGACCAGAGAAATATTGATCAGCCAGCGGAGCTTCATAATACATCTATTCTTATCCTGGTAAAAGGAGTGTCTATGAACAGGAGGGAAATTATGGGCTCTACAGAGAGAGAGGTGGTCGGGGGAGAACTGAGGAAATGGAGAGATGGAGTGATACGGATAGACAGAGTGGGGAGAAGAGCCACCAGAAAGATAAATGACCTCTGGAGAAGATTAGTGGAGATGGGAGTCTGTAGTCTGCATGTTTGTCGTAAAAAACAAGCTATGTGGGACAAACCGCTAGCTCAGTCTTGTGCTATTGGGTGGCATTTACATCCTGCTAGCGCTGTGGTTAGCGACTAATGCTAAAGCTGCTTCCTCCCAGCCTTAGTGCTGGAGAAACTTCACTAAAATTCACTATTAGACAAAATATTGAAAATCTAGGCTTACTGTAAATAAACAGAAGCACTTTACTCACCCAAATAAACAGTTTTAAGGAGAAAAATCTGTGTAGATTAATATCCAGCACTCTTTCGACTTGTTTTTTAAGAATTACAGTTTTGTCTACTTAGACGCTTCCCCCGGCTTCCCCATTAGAAAAGAAACATGGCGACACCCTTGGTCACTTCGATGTAGGCATTCTTACTATTGTTGCTTAATGCACCTTATATTTAGGTGCTCCCTGTATTTCGATAAATATTTTCTGTTTCACTTTTACTTTCTCATTTTTTACCTCTCCACAGTTATCAGTCCCTCTCTTCTTTTGTATCTCTTGTATAGTGCTGTGGTTAGTGGCTACTGCTAATGCTGCCGCACTCAGCCTTAGTTCTGGAGAGACTTCACTGAAAACTCACCCTTACACAAAATATTGGACATCTAGGTTTACTGTAAATAAACAGAAGCTCTTTACTCACCCAAATAAACGGCTTTTAGGAGAAAAATCTGTGTAGATTAACATCCAGCACTCATTCAACTTTAAAAGAAAATGTGTTTTTAAGGATTACAGTTTTGTTTACTGAGGCTTCTCCCCCAGATTAGAAGACGTTCATTGATAGTGAGCCCTAGAATCTGATGTGCTTTATAGTCCCAACAATGCGGTATTTTCTGTTTCACTCTTGATCTCTCATTCTTTACCTCTGTCTATCTTGTTCTCTATCAGTTTTTCTCTCTATCTCTGTTTTTTTTGTTGACTCTTTCTTTCTGTCTTGTTGTTTTTTTTTTCTTCCTGATTCTCACCCGCTCACTCTTTCTTTCATTCACCCACTACTTATTTCACTCTATTTCTATCTATTTATCTTTTTTCTCTCTTTGTTTCTTACTTTTCTCTCTCTCTCTCTTTCTGTCTTACAACTCTCTGATTTTTGTTCTTTCTCGCTTTTTATTTCTCTCTCCCTGTTCCTCTTTCTTCCTCTCTCTCATACTATGATTCTATCTCTCTCTATCTCTTACACTCTCTCCCCGAACCTCATTCACCCATTCTCTGTAATCTGTCTTTCTTTCTTTCTTTTTTTCTATCTGTCACATTATCTCACTATTGCAATATCTCATTTATCTGCTATAATCATGATAGTCATGAACACACACCCCGTATTCCGCAGTATGAGGTGAGGTGAGACAGCAGCAGTGTGTGTTGTTGTGGTTGCTGTTGCTGTTGATGGCGGAGCGATTTATGTATTTATAGACTAAAGTGCCTTTTGTAATGGACTCTATCCTGCCCTCTCTCTCTCTACCTCTCTTTCTCTCTCTCTCAGGTTGCCTGTTACCTTCCGGTTTAGGTCTGCAGAAGCTTTTTAGCGTTTTAATGCTCAAGTGTGCTCTTCTACACACACACAAACACAAACAAACACACAAACAACAGCTTTTTCATACAGTATCAATACATATATTGTGTATGTTTTCAATCAATGAATACACTCAACCTTAATAATTCTTCTGATATTTTATATTGTGTTTAATAATGTGTATGATTCATCTGTGGCTCATCCCCCTAGATTTGTTTACAGCTAATGTACCACAGTTAGTTCTGACCCTGCAATGTGATTGGCTGAGAGGCGTTCTATGAGTGCCGTTATCAGCCGGTAATGCACTGTAACCGAAGCTCTCCATGTACAGTATTACTCCACCACATTCAGGTAACCTAGCAACGATGCCAACGATGCAGCGCTTACAAACCAAACAGCACAGCTACAAACAGAGCAGCAATGGAGCTATTTTTTATAACTAAACAGATCATATTTTCTCATCCTCTTTAACTTAAAATCTTATAATAAACAGTGATAATGGAACTGTGGTATAATTAAGCAATAATACACTCGAGGTTCATGCTGTAATGTGTAACATTGGCACTGCTGGTGTATTATTGCTTAATTATAACTTATCATATGATGATGGAAAGCTTTGAAAAGTGAGTTCAGATGATTTTGAACTTATGATCTCCTCACACTTGATAAGTAGCAGTTAGACTGTAGGGCACCTCTACATAAGGCTACATTACACCACATAAAAATACAGAGTAAATGTAAACCTAAGAGCAAACCTTTCTGCTACTTTACGGACACAGAAATGTACACAGTTTCACAGCTCTAGAGTGGAGCAACTGTCTAACTGCTTGCTTGTTGATACAGCTCTGGAAAAAAATAAGAGAGCACTTCAGTTTCTGAATCAGTTTCTCTGATTTTGTTATTTATAGGTTTATGTTTGAGTAAAATGAACATTGTTGAACAACATTTCTTCCAAATTCCAAATAAAAATATCATCATTTAGAGCATTTATTTGCAGAAAATGAAAAATTGGTGAAATAACAAAAAAGATGCAGAGCTTTCAGGCCTCAAATAACGCAAAGAAAACAAGTTCATATTCATAAAGTTTTAAGAGTTCAGAAATAATCAATATTTGGTGGAATAACCCTGTTTTTTAATCACAGTTTTCATGCATCTTGGCATGTTCTCCTCCACCAGTCTTACACACTGCTTTTGGATAACTTTATGCTACTCACTCCTGGTGCAAAAATTCAATCAGTTCAGTTTGGTTTGATGGTTTGTGATCATCCATCTTCCTCTTGATTATATTCCAGAGGTTTTCAATTTGGTAAAATCAAAGAAACTCATCGTTTTTAAGTGGTCTCTTAAATTTTTCCAGAGCTGTATAACCTAAACATGGCAACTAAAAGTAGCTAAATGCATTTATTATTTTGTACTGTATATAGTAATATTCAGTTATATGGGTTATATGAATTGATATTTGAACTTAGAGTAGTTGAGTTATGAGATATAAGCAGATATAATCACTTATCACTGATAACTCAAGACTGCCAGGATTGGGAACTAATATTACAGCACTACAGATGATCACATTCCCACCACACACACACACACATACACAGATTAAGACCAAATGTAAAATAAACAGGTTGAAAATAGATCCAGAACCTAAGCAGAAGCCGGAGAAGGAGCTGAATTTTTTAATATTTCAGGACAGGCTTCCAAGTGTGAGCTATTTCCAGCAGCGATCCATAATTTAACACACCGGCGTTTTCTCCCAGAAACCCTGAAACCTTCCCCTCAGTTCAAAAGCGAAGAAAATCATGAACAAGAAACGATGATATCTCACATTTCTCACATTTTTTACTTTCCAAAAACTAAATTCAGCTCTGAAACAAAACTAAGAGACCACTTAAAATGATGAGTTTCTTTGATTTTACCAAATTGAAAACCTCTGGAATATAATCAAGAGTAAGATGGATGATCACAAACCATCAAACCAAACTGAACTGCTTGAATTTTTGCACCAGGAGTGAGTAGCATAAAGTTATCCAAAAGCAGTGTGTAAGATTGGTGGAGGAGAACATGGCAAGATTAATATTAGCTAGCTAACTAAGCAAATGTTTTCCACAAGACTGGCTTCTTTTACTTTCTCTGTGTAACTATCACTCACATATGACTTGGGTAGCACTACTGAGGTACATTTAAGACTAAAGTTGAATAAGTGCTGCTTAAGTAAATGTATGATTAGAATTGCACTGCTATTATATGACTATAATAGCACTGCTGAGGTAAATATATGAATGTAATAGCACTGCTGAGGTAAATATATGAATGTAATAGCACTGCAGAGGTAAATATATGACTATAATATCACTGCTGAGGAAAAAATAAATAAAATATCATTTCCGAGGTAAACATAATAATATAACAGCACTGCTAAGGTACTGCAAATATATGACTGTAATTGCACTGCTGAGGTAAATATATGACTATAATAGCACTGCTGAGGTTAATATATGAACACAGTAGCACTGCTGAGGTAAGTATATTGTGCTTTGTTAGTATTTCTTTGTGCTGGGATTTAAAAAATGGTAAGTTTTAATAATTTAATAATAAATTTTAATAGTTTTTTTTATTGCATTTTTTTTTCAATGGTTAAAAGGTATCACAATAGGTGAAAACCTGGGCAATACCATGTATCAGTATATTGTATTTAGCCAAATTTTGCCAAATGCAAAATTTTGCTTTGTTTTTAAACATTTTGATGCACTTTTAATAATAATTTAATGTTTTTACACTTAAAAGCCGAATATTTCTTTCATAATGTGAATAAATCTTTCTCAGTTTGAGGTAAAAATCCCCAAAAATCCAAATATTAACTGCTAAAGCTAATGCTTATGGCTAAAACTGAGTAAAAACAGAGACCTACAGAGAAGCAAAGGCTATAAATAGTAAATTATTCCTTGAAAGAACAAGGGTTACAATTAGTGACCAACATGTAATGCAGGTCACACACACACACACACACACACACGCACAGGCCAGCTGTACTAACTGGAGTCAGAGAAAAGCCAAAAGGGCTCTCAGCCAGTCCCCAGCCTCCCGTTTCCATGGTGTCACTGGTTACTAGAGGCAACAGGGAACATGTCAACATTGGAGACGTCCTACTTGTCAGTCATTCAGGGCTAATGAAGCGCTGGCTGTGTCCCGCGACGTCTTCACACTGCTGTGTGTTTATATGTTTGGGTTTCCTTTACTACACCGATCAGCCATAACATTAGGAACACCTGCTTAACACATATGGAGAACGCCATGCTTGTGCTGCCACAGCATTTCTAATATTGGGTGTGGTTACACCCCAACATGCACCCACGCTAGTGGGCACCGTGATAGCGGCTAAGCTAACTCATCTTTTGTGGTTCACCTCAAGTTTTAAAAGCAGCCCTCGCGCCGCCATTGCCCCGGGCACAAATATGTCAAAACTTATAACAAAAGAACCAAGAAGATCTGCCAACACTCTGTAACATGACGTCAGAGCCATTGTCCAGAAAACAAAACACATTTCTATTGATGGAGTTCGCTTTCAAAGAACCCCTGTCCACAAAAAAAAAAGCAACGACTGAACAGTAAGGAGCTAGCATGCTGCTTTCCCTGGTGAAAAAAAAAGAAAAAAAAAAATATATATATATATATATATATATATATATATATATATATATATATATATATATATATATGTGTATATATATGTATATATATACACATATATATACATATATATATATATATATATATATATATATATATATATACATATGATAATAATTATATTAAGAAATGTCTAAGTATGCTGTAAATATACTAACAGATTTATGTACCTACTTAAAATATATTAAAAGTACAATAATTTTACACTTTCATTAAATGTTTTAAAGTAAACTTTGATCATACTTTAAAATAAAAAGTACAATATAGTATTTTAAATAAATAGACTGCTATAAAGTACACTTTTAGTTTAATGTAATTCAATATACTTCTAAAATACTTATTTCCAAATATACTTATGTAAATAAAGCAATAAAAAACACACACACACACACACACATATATATATATATATATTTATTTATTTTTTTTACTATATATATATATATATATATATATATATATATATATATATATATATATATATATATATATATAATAAAGTTCATGTGTAACACGCTAGAAATTGTAGTACAGTATATTAAAATATATTTTTATACCCAACGAAGTATACTAGAAGTACGCTACTTACAAAAGACAGGAACAAGAAGCATAGTTGTACTCTATAGTAAATATATGTAACATATTAGTACATTTATAATATACCCGGTGTATAATAGTGATACAGGTGTAATACTTATTAAATGTATTATAATTTTTACTGTAAGCATATTTAAAATATGGGCTTAAATACATGAAGTAGTTTAAATGTTTAAATGTTAGTTAAGTATATTTAAAATAGTTCCATTTTAGCACAGTTAAGTACACTTAGCAAAATTTAAGTAAGATTTTTGTACGATTTTTATACAATTAAAGTACAATAAGTACAAAAAATACTCAAGTATCCTCAAGTACAGTCACAAAAACCATCTAAAACGTTATAATGATGAAACTGGCACTCATCAGGACCGCCCCAGAAAAGGAAGAGCAAGAGTTCTCTCTGTTGTACAGGATAAGTTCTTATAGAGTTACTAGCCTTAGAAACAGCTTCCCAGATAAGAAGAGCATCTAAATGCTTCTTCACAGAGTATTTTGGTTTGTTTAACACTTTTAAGTTACTACATGATTCCTTATGTGTTCCTTCATAGTCTGGATCACTTTACTATTCATTTACAATGTACTTAGTAGGTTCATCTGTATAGACAGTGTTAGGAGTGTGTGTATATGTGTGTGTGTTTTATTGATATTGCTTGAACAGGTGCTGCTTCTCCCACACATTTTTTTATCTCTTTCTCCTCAGTAGCGATTAGCCGTTAGCCGTTAGCTTCAGCTCAAGGCTGCAGCCACATACACACACATACGCTCACCACAAGCAATATTGTTGCGCCATATTGGTTCAGCTGGTCTGTTCTCAGTCATAACGAGCACACACTACACTCCCAGCATAAACTAACTCACCCTGTTTCACACAGTCCCCCATCCTACCTCAAATACTGTGTGAACATGCTGGCTAATGGCTAATACAGCTAACAGGTAGGCTAACACAAGCTAATAGACAGCAGTTAACACTGTAAAAATTGGATTACACACTTGTTCCATATCAAATTACAGACACACATAGGCTATAGTGACGTACACCCATCAAGCATTACATTATGACCATTATGATGTTTCTACACCTGTTTGTGTAGGAATAATTGTAGTCTGTAGTTCTGTATCTTTTTCTCTGCATAGTATTTTATTAAGCTCATTTCACCATGTTCTTCAATAGACAGGACCCCACAAGAAAGACCACCACAGAGCACTGGTGGTGGGTGGTGGGTCATTCATTGTTAGCACTGCAGTGATTAGCACTGATTAGCATGGTGATGGTGGATGGTGGTTAGTATTAGGGTGTGTTGGGCTGGTACAGTGCGTGGATAGGAAACTGCAGCAGTGCTGCTGGAGTTTTTAAACACTTCCTGTAATGTCACTGCTGGACTGAGGTCCCGTCCACACGAATCCCAGACTTCCCAAGTCTCCTGGAAGTCTACCCCATATTAATAACGGCTCCCTGATGCCCAAACACAGACTTTTTTCCCCAATCACGTAAAGGAAATAAAGGGAGAGGGAGAGAAAGGCGCTTGCCTCGTGTGCATATTCATGAAGTGCATGCAAAACAGAGAGGGTTCTGATTGGCCTGTTCTCTGCAAAGAGTCTGTGAGTCAGCCAATCATTTTTTAGTGTGGGAGGCAGTGTGTTTTTTTTTTTTTTTGCAGTCAGTAAGAGAAGGAGCATCATAGCTCCCATCAAAACTCATTTCACCTGTATATAATATAATATAACATAATAGCCAAAATGTAAAGTTCTATTATCCTTTTATATACCTCCCTAAAATAATTTTTTGGCAACTTGCAATGTCTGGAATCCAGATATTTTTTAAAAACGTAGGTTTTTGTCTTCGTTTTTGCCTTTTTTTTCCATCCACACAAAAACTGTGTTTTTTTTTTCACTGAAAACAGAGCTTTTTGAAAAAGCATTCCAAAATGGAGATTTTTGAAAACTTTGCTATCAGTGGAGCCGTGTGGACAGGGAAAATGTCACGCGGCACAGCGAGTGCATGTGCATGTCTGCTTTTTGTTTAGATTAGCTTTGCCTGTTCAGAATGAGCCTAAAACCTGGACAGCCCCAAAAAACTCCATTTTTAAAAATATCTTGATTCATGTGGACGGGGACAGAGAATATTCCACCAAGAGCTTCCTGTAAGCTGCATCCTGTGGGAAGAGCATCTGTCTTTAACTTTACTTTATATACAAGGTAAAGCAGCTATTGTAAGTAGGAGTGTGTAATAGTAGAGTAAAGGACACTGAGGGATTAAACAGTGTCTAAAGAGTGTTTAAAAACTCAAGCATGGGCTCTGAGTGGTGCTGCCACTATGATCAGAAGATTACCAGTTCGAATCCTGTTCATGTAGCTTGCCATCGGCTACCAGAGCCCAGAGGGAGCACAATTGGCCTTGCTCTCTCTGGGTGGGTAGATGGCGCTCTTTCTCCCCATCACTTCTAGGGTGATGTCGATCAGCACAAGGCTGCGTCTGTGAGCTGATGTATCGGAACCGAGTCGCTGCGCTTTCCTCCGAGTGCGCTGTGATGCTACTCGGCAGTTAGAAATTACATGTATCGGAGGAGGCATGTTCTAGTCTTCACCCTCCTTGTGTTGAGGCATCACTAGGAGGATTCAGAATTCATAATGAGTGGGTTGGGTAATTGGCCATGTGGGGATAAAAAATGGGATAAAAATAATAATAATAATAAAGTATGCAAAGAAAAAGATACAAGTCTGCAATTATATAGTAGAATAAAATAGTATAATACAAACCATTCTATATGATCAATAAAGCTAAATAAATTGATAATGGGTGTAGAAACAAACAACGAAGTGGTCATAATCTTTTGATGCTTGATTGCTGTGTACTTTAAATAGCAGCCCCTCGCCTCAGCCCTTCCCAGCACTTCCCAAAAACTAGAGCTGTGAGTCGTGATCCAGAATGGGCTATGACTCAATCGTCTGGACAATGCTCCACATTTCCTCGCAAAATCCTCGTCACACACGGAACCGGGGAAAAAATATTGCATAACCTCGCCTTGGCTGTGCTATCGCGTCATTTCCGCCTGACTGTGGCGAGTGCTGCCGAGGTGAGGACGCAACGAAACGTCACAGGCATAAACGAGCGTCTCATTTTAGCAGGAAGGCATATATAAAGCTACAGTATCAACCCAATAGACTAAAATAGACTACAACAGAATATTATACACCAGCTGTCCACCAGATCTATCAACCACACCCCAAAAGAAAGCACCAAATTGGGGGGGGGAAAGGCCTATTTGCTGGAAGAGCTGTAGAACCATGGAGATGTGGGCATATGTGTGGGGGTGGGTGGGCAAAGGGATGGATGACACGCTGGAAGAGTGTGTATGAGTATGATTCATCCTCAGACTCTCGTAGGCTATGGCACACCCCGATTCTCCATACTCCACAAACTTACATGACCCCCTTCTACTTACTACCAGTAGCTCTACTGCTGCTAACATCTAACCAACGTTCAAAACACACACCAAGCTAGCTAGATTTTGGATTCCTGGTTTAATGTGCTTATCCAGACACTCCAAAACTTTGATATTGTTCTATATTTCTTATCTTTTAGTATGTGGCAGTCTTCAATGGAGTCTACAAGGCTGGAAATGTGAGCTAGAACATGGGCTAGAACCAAGGTTAAGAAACTAGAACCAAGCAAAATGTGTGGCTTGAGTTTTGAATGGGTTCTTTCAATGTTTAAACACATACTAAGCTAGCTAGGCATTTGGTTTCAAATGCTTAGTCAGGCTTACTCCAGAACCGTGATGTTGTCTTTAACAGAGCCTACAAGGCTAAGAAGATTGGCTGTTACAAGCTAGAACAGTTCTAAAAACAGGGAAAGAACCCGAGCTAGAACTCGGGCTTTGTATATCGAGCTTAGAGTGGGTTCTGTCAATGTTTGAACTCTAGAACCGTGTGTGAACTCCTAGTATGCGTCATTCTTTAGACGGGTAATTTGAGCTGATACAAGCTAGAACATGGCTACAAACAGGGTTAGAACCCAGCCTACAACCCTAGAACCCAGCAAGACGTGTGACTTGAGTTTTGACTGGGTTCTTTCAACGTTTAAACCCACACTAAGCTAGCAAGACTTTTGGTTTGAAGAGCTTACTCAGGCTTACTCCTAAACCATAATGTTGTCTTCAATAGAGCCTACAATGCTAGGAAGATTAGCTGTTACAAGCTAGATCAGTGCTAAAGACAGGGGAAGAACCTGAGCTAGGGTGGGTTCTGGCAACATTCAGAAACACACTAAGCTAGCTCTGACACTCTAGAACTATAAAATTGTTCCATATTTTGTAAATGTTAGCATGTGTCATTCTTCATTGGAGTCTACAAGGCTGAAAATGTGAGATGTTACAAGCTAGAACCTGGGCTAGAACCGAGGCTAGGAATCTAGAACCAAGCAACATGTGTGGCTTGAGTTTTGAATGGGTTCTATCAACATTCAAACTCACACTAAGCTAGCTAGACTTTTGGATTGAAGTGCTTACTCAGGTTTACTTTAGAACCATGATGTTGTCAGATTTGAGAAACTTTAGGATGGTAATGTAAATGTATCTATTCATATGTGGTTCTAGATTGGATCTGGAAATCCAGCCATGCTTTCCAAACATTAATAAGCAAAGAACATAAAACAACATCATGGTTCTAGAATGTCAGACATCCTAAACATCCTAAACCAGGAATATAGCTGTGTTCTTGAATGTTGCCAGAACCCACATTAAGCTCAAGATACACAGCCTGAGTTCTAGCTTGGGTTTTTAGAACTGTTCTAGCTTTTAACAGCCAATTGTCCTAGTCTTGTATGCTCTACTGAATACAACATCATGGTTCTAAAGTAAGCCTGAGTAAGCACTTCAAACAAAAAATCTTGCTAGCTTAGTGTGTGTTTGAACGTTGATAGAACTCAAGCGACACATCTTATTGGGTTCTAGGGTTGTAGCCTGCTTTAGCTTGTAACAGCCAATCTTCCTAGTCTTCTAGGCTCTATTGAAGACAACATCATGGTGTTTGACCTTTAAGAGAATCCAGTCTAATCTTAAGATACACAGCCTACACAGTTCTAGCTCAGGTTCTTCCCCTGTTTTAGCACTGTTTTAGCTTGTAACAGCCAATCTTTCTAGCCTTGTAGGCTTAATTGTAGACAAAATCATGGTTCTGGAGTAAGCCTAAGTAAGCACTTTAAAACAAAGGTCTTGCTAGCTTCTTGTGTGTTGATTGAATGTTGACTAGAACCTTGCTTAGAACCCTGGAAGCAGGCTAAACCTGGAGCTTGAATATAGACTTGGTTCTATCAACCGTTACACACAATTATACAGCTTTTGACAGAAGCTGGGCTAGGTGTGGATGTAGCACGAGTCCAGAGACCGGGTTCTATCACCACTTGGGCACGATTTGACTTGATTCGGATGCGTTGAGACGCTTCGTGCACGGAGACACGATTGTAGTAATCGCAATAATTATAAAAAGACGCTCGCTCGCGGCTCGTGGCCGGCTTTGATCTATCTATCTATCTGCCTTCACGCCGACGTTCTGTCCATGCTATATTATATGTATCTAGTTCTTATAACGATACACGGCGAGACGAGACGTCCGTCACGATGGCACGATATAACGATCGTACCTCATTTGAACGCTATAGGCTTGGTCTTTGAATGCTTGATACACTAGACGCCCTGGCTACTTGGCTTCTTATGAATGAATGGGCGTATGTGTGTGTGTGTGTGTGTGTGTGTGTGTGTGTGTGTGTGTCTGTGTGTGTCTGTGTGTGTCTGTGTGTGTTGGACTGAATCTCCACTGGATCTCCAGTCCAGTCCAACCACCACCACCAACCACCTCCAGTCCAACCACCACCACCACCACCAACCCCACCACCACCAGCATCACCAATGGGAAATGGGACATCTGTAGCATCCAACCCAGCCCTTACTCACTTCAGCATGGCTTGCTCCTTCTCCTCCTCCTCCTTCTGGCGAGCCATCACGGCCAGGATGATCCGGCGCTCCTCCTCGGTCAGGTGGCTCAAGTCCGGCATGTCTGGCATGGTCGCCGCCGGCGCCGTGGGTGGGCGAGGGCCGCCTTGGGGCCCTACCGAAGCGGACATCCTTCAGCCGGCCCCCCGCCCGCCCAGCCCCGTCTCCGCTCCCGGAGCGTCGGTAGCGTCTTACTGGCCGGCAGTAGGCTAGTATCCCCGGCTGTTTGCCCAGTAGAAACCCCACCGTTGCGCGCTGGGCTTGGGCTTCTTGGGGTGGGAGACCACACCTCAGGGCATGTTGGTCGTCTCTTGGTTGGTTGGTTGGTTGGTTGAGCGTTGTTCTCTCTTTCTCTCTGAGTCGCTCTCTCTCTCTCGCTCTCTCTCTCAGTCCCCCACAGTATCTTTCTCCCTCCCAGTCTCTCTCTCTCTCTTAGCCTCTCCCCCCACCCACCCCCAACCCCCCGCCTTCCCCGCCACTCCCATCCACCACCACCACCTCTTCCACCACCACCTCCTCCGGTTACGGGAAGCCCATCATCATGTCTATACGCCGGGAGGAGACGTCAAACGCTAGACGCCAGCGGTAGCATCAGCATCAACAGGGACCCCAGCATCAGGACCAGCATCATCATCTGGAGGTCTCCCACCTCCACCCAAGAAGCTGAAGCCCACCCCCCTATGTTTTTTTTTTTTTTTTTTTTTGTAGCTTGCTTGCTATGGTCTCTCTCTCTCTCTCTCTCTCTCTCTTTCTCTCTCTGTGTCTGAGATGGAATGATGGTCGAGCCTCATAAAAAACCTACTGCGAGACACCCTCTCTCTCTCTCTCTCCCCCCACCCGCTTTCATTTTTTTCCCATGCACCGCTCGCCGGGGCGCACCTTCTTACGCGCGCGTTCACGAGCCGCGGACGCCTTCGTTTAGAAGCGCGCTCCCGAGCGCGGGTCTATTTTTGGCGTCTGCCGCTCCTTATAAACGGGCCTCGCGCTCTCCACTCCAACTTAAAGGGATATTTTAAACCAAATCAATACCGCGCTATTTTTGGCCCATTCAGACGGGATTCTGCAGCCCCTCATCTCCTGCACTGCATCCGCGCAGATGATGTTTTTCAGTTCTGTGTAGGTCAGTCTAATGTTTAATGGTTCAATCTTCTGACTATATTTTTTAAATATTTTTTTAGTAAAGGAAAGAAGAATTCTAATTTCCCCATTTTTCTAATTTTGCATTTCTGACCCAGAATTTCTGAATCAAAATTTCTGTGGGGAAAAAAATTCTTATTTTTCAATGTTTGCATTTTGTAACAGTCAGTCTAACATTTACCATTGCAGTTTTCTGACCATTTGAACCTAAATGCCGAAATAGAAATGTAAGTTGAAAAATTAATACTATTTTTTTTTCCATTTAGTTTAGTATAGCAGAACTATACATTTCATATTATTATCTAGGCTATGGCAAGAACTACTAAACTCTAAAAATGACTTTAAGAAATTAAGGTGAGTCAATTTGAAAAATGTAAAGAACTTATCAAGTGCAGTTGCGAAGACTAAAAAATATATATGATGAAACTGGCTCTCATCAGGACCACCCCAGGAAAAAGAGAAGTTCCCTCTGTTGTACAGGATAAGTTCATCAGAGTTACCAAACTCAGAAACAGCTCCCTAAATTAGAGCATCTAAATCTTCACAACAAAACAAAATTAGGTATAGGATTATAATCATTAGAAAATTGTGTAAAGATTGTGAGGGAGAGAAATTAAAACATGGAAAACTGGAAAAACAAATGAAATTCTTTTTTTAACTATTCAAATGGAAAAAACATAATTGTAAATGCAATGTAATGCATTTTTCCTGAAATTCGGATTGTGAAGGGAAGTCCTAAGGGAAGGGAAGACTAATTTCTTTTTTTTTTTTCTTAAAATGAAAAAAACTTCCTTCCATGAAGAACAAATTGAACAGTCAGATATTTGATTCATTATTATTTTTTTCCTACAATTCTGATAATTTTCCACCAATTGCATATTAGGAGCTCATTAATTCAAGCTGCATCATGGACCACTTAAATTCTTTTTTTAAATATTTTTGTATTATTGCTTTTTAACTTATATATTACTATTATATTTTTATGCTTTTATTTATAGTTCATTTATGTATTTGTATTTTTTTATTCTATTATGTAAAAGTTAGTTTTAGCTTAATTTTAACTAATTTGTGTTGTATTAATCTTATCTTCTTTTGATTTTAATTTCCTATCAATTAAACTAAGTTTTATTATAATAATTATTATTATTTTAATTCTATTTTAAATTTTAATCTATTGTATCTTTTATTTACTGTTATTCTAAAATGATTCAAATTCAATGTACTTCCGAGTCAAAATAAAGGTTGATTGATTGACTGATAAATTCTGTTGGTCTGTTTATTTACAGTGGTCAGCTGATACTCAAAACATGTGATAAAGGATGTGCTAAAGGATGAACTGTTCTACTAGGTTTCAAACAAGCTGACTTAGCATATCCTAATTTATTTCAATTAAATTCAAAAGAATTTTTTCATTGCATTACTGCTGCGGGGCTCCTCCTTTTGAACAGCCAGCCAATCACAGTTGTTCTGCTCTTAAATAAGCTGTGCATGCCATCTACTGACCATAACCTCAAACTGCAGTCTGAAACTGAAATTATACTTCATATTCATACACTTCATACTTCATATATTATATAATCCGATGGGAAAACTGAAGACAAATCTTAAATATATGGATCTAAACAGAGAGCTAGTCTTTAAAAGTCCTGCATTTTTATAATTAAGCATTTCTGATGTCAACAGGTGATTGTAATCATGAAAGTCTGAGTCTTTGAGAAGCAAAGACGGACAGAGGGTAACCAGTTTGTAACAAATGCATGAGAAATTTATTGAAATGTGTAAAACAATGCTCTGTGTGTTCCCTCTGAAGTACAAATCGTTTTCTAACAGCAATAAGGACAGATGTGTGCCATTTAACCAGCCAAAAGGTACATTCAGTATTCTGTACCACTGTACTAATAAACAATATATATTTTAATTGCACATTTTTTCTTTGAAAGCCAGACAGTTTTGGATCATCAAGTTCTTGACACATATTTAGTTGATGATTTTTTTTATAGTCTTATAATCTTTACTGGCACAAAAAACAGGACAAGGTACAATATAAGGTACAGCCCCAGCGACAAGTTTTATACCCTTTTCAGTAGAAATCTGTATTTATTTTTCTTAGTGTGTACTGTCCCGTACTTCCTTTTTCTTATATGCAGTTGTAGTTATAAAGCAACACAGCCAGTTTGAAAGGTTAATGAACAGCCACTGAACTTCATTCAACTGTGCAAATGCCAGCGACACAGGTGTTTCTTTTCCCACAGTGTCAAATGAGTCACCAGTTTACCTGCCTTGGTCTTAAAATGTGGGCGAAACACCCCAAAGCCCTGGTCTGATCTAGTCTGGTCTTTCTAAAAGCTTTTGGGGGCTATTTTCCATATTTACTTCTCAATTCAGTAATTTTAACCTTCTTCCTCAAGCCAGGATCACATAATCCAACCATTACTTGCCGGGTAAAGTCCAGCAAAGTGTGGCCTTGCTCAGAGAGCCTTAAACTGCCACTGATTTAACATCAGTGGATATTTCAACACGCTTGGAGGAGAACACTAATCGCTCAAATATCCTACATTGGCTATTGGCAACAGAAGCCTAAACCCTATTTTAACCTGCATCAGGATAATATCTGGATAAATCAATCCACATAAAACCATATGAAATGCAAGTGTGAACACAACCAAAATGAATCTGAATTAAATACAATTTGATACGATAACTCAAACCACTTCAACAGGCCGTCTGAGACTCACTTAAACCCCATGACATATAGAAATAAACACTGTGGTTAATAACACATTTTTTTATTTTAAAAGGGCATTTTCTGTTCTGAAGAATGTAAAATATATATATATATTTTTTTAAATTAATTTAGCTTTTTTATATATATTAAAACATTTAACAAGAACTGCCTGTCCATCCTGTCATAACCCCACCTCTTTAAGGAAGTAACCCTTGACATCAGTGACATCACAACCTTTCCTTCCTGCACATGAGAACAATAATTATTACTATTAAATTTACTTAATATTTCCTTTCTCATATTTTTTTTTCATACTAAGTTTAAAGAGGTAAAGTTGTGCACCCTGTCATGGTAATTAAAATAATTTAAATAGTTTGCTACTGTAATTCAACCACTTTTTCATCAAATTCCAATTTTTCATCAAACTGCCCACAATGTCATTGTGCACCCTGTTATGGATGACAGGGTAGAATATTTTAGATTTTTTTAAAGTGGAATTTGATACAATGTGGCTGACCTAAAGTTGCAATTGTCCATCATTATCATTGACCATTATTATCATTGTCCATCATTAACACTGTCCGTACTGCAAACTAAAATATGAGGAATATATAATAATATATAATATAATTGGAATATAGTATAATAGTATAACAGTATAATCATAATGTGGCAAAATAAATAATATAGCATAAAATAATATAATGCAGCAAAAAATATTGCAGAATATTTAGTGCATGCATATAAACTGCAAACTAAAACAATTATACAATAAATACACCTAAAGCTTCACAGTAAATAATAGACAACTTTTAAGACAGAACAGCCCTATTATCACGATATGGATTTTTAATATCACGATATTTCTGTGTCACGATATATTGTATACGATATAATATTGCCCACCCCTATTGTCTATCATTATCATTGTTTCTCATTATTGTTGTCCACCCTGTTGTGCAGTTTTAATGAAAATTTGAATTTGATGAAATACAGTTGCAGTTTTTCATCATTATCATTTTCCATCATTATCATTTTCCATCATTATCATTGTCCACCAGGTCATTGTCGTTCATCTCGCCGTACCAGGGTGGACAATTTAAACGCAAACGGGAATTTGATGAAAACAAAATGTGGATGAATCAGAGTTGCAAACTATTTGAACTGCTTATGATTACCTTTTTCTCTTTCAGATATTTTGATATTCTGAAATTATTTTATTAACCATGATATTTTACTGCGACAGGGTGGACAGTTTAAGCTTTACTTACCTCCTTAAGAAAAGTATGTAGACGGTATGAATATATTAGAAATATGAAGTTGCATGCATGACAGGAGGTTAAACGAAAATATTTAGTGATTAAGCTGAAAAAAATATGACAATTTTACAGAAATTTGGGATTTGATGAAGATGTGGCTGACCTACAGTTGCAATTGTCCATCATTTCATTGTCCACCAGGTCACTGTCATGCAGCTTGCTGTGACAGGGTGGAAAAGTGTAACAGAAATAATAATTGGATGAAAACATGGGTGAATTAGAGTTGCAAACTATTTGAACTGCTTATGATGACCTTTTTCTCTTTCAGATACACATTTTGATATTCTGAAATTATTTTAATAACCATGATATTTTATTGCGACAGGGTGGACAGCTTAAGCTTTACATACCTCTTTAAGATAAGTATGTAGTTTAAATATATATATAAATATGAAGTGGTTAAGCTGGAAATATGTATATTTAGTCTTAGAAAAAAATTTAAATGCATGTAAATAAAAAAGTATTTTTGCATTGTGATTCTGATAATGACTCATTCAATGAAAAAAAAAAAAAAGAATTCATTAAAAAAAATGAAAGATGAAGGGATAATGAAGGTCAGTGCAGGCTCGCGCATGCCCATGAGCACGTGCCCGAAGTCTGTCCCGTTGATGTGCGCGAGCAGCTCGCCCATTGGCGGAGGAGCAGCGCGAGGCTCACAAATACTAAAGGACACGCGAGGGGAAAGTCAAACGCGCGAGGTGTCTGATGAGGCGGCGCGAGGCGTTACGGGGTTTATTAGATAGATGAGCTCGCGACCGACGGAGCAGGTGAGTGCTTTGTTGTTAACACCTATATATATATATATATATATATATATATATATATATATATATATATATATATATATATATATATATATATATATATATATATATATGTGTGCATCAAAGGAATTCTTTTGATCTTGGATGATGTGTAACTACATCAGTAACGCCATAATAATGATAATAATGCAATATGCGAAAATTACTATTTTATTATTATTATTTTATTACGGGTTTTCTGCACAAATTCAGGCTTTAATAGAAAATGACCTTATGGGGGTGTTTTAGTTTTACTCAAAACTAAAGAAAAAAAAACAATACTCTGATCATTCCTAGATTACTAATGCATCATCTTTGTTGACTGACGTCATCATTAAATCATAGATATTGATTGCATTTGTTTTGACGCATCATTAAGCAGAAAAAAGCACGAATGGAGCTGCTTTAACCGCTTTGTTGCTTGTTAAAGAGATGTTTTTAACGTATCAAGGGCAAGTGAGAGACGTCTCGTGAATGGAGGAGGGAGAGTCTGCAACGCCCCTTAGTGGTGACGTCAGGGCATGCGTTGGAAAGCATGCTTCATCCCTAAAAATAAATAAATAAATAAATAAAATAAAAGTGCAATTGATGGAAGCAGCATCATTATCCAAAAGTACTAAACTCAAGCTTTTTACTCTTTAAGTAAAATAGTAAAAGTACTGGTTTCAAAACTACTTAAAGTATAAAAGTAAAAGTAATGTAAAAGAAAGGGGAAAAAAACTGTGCCATAAGGACAGAATCTTAGTCCCCTATAGTGCACTACCCATATAATAACACCTCTGATAATAAAGTGTGACTTATAAAGGGCAGTGAAATGTGAATCATTAAGAAATTTTGGAAAAAGTTTTCAAAAGGGAATTGAAGTATAAAATGTTTAAATACCATGAATAAATCAAAAGGCTTATCAGCTCATTCACACTAATCGTGCACTACAGGCTACTGTGGTGCAGCCTAAGCTTACGTGCTTAACAGCATTTTTTTTCTTAAAATATTATTTTACACTTTTACTTGAGTAAAAAGCTTAATTTGATACTTCTGTAGAAGTTGAAGTATTTTAAACCCTAGTATCTATACTTCTACACCCCATAGAGAGCCATTATTATTTTTATATATATGGATTTATATATATTTCTCTTGTGTTTTAAACACAGATACAGTGACCCTGACGCACGTCCGGATGGAGGGGTGGGACGATACGAGCCTCCTGGTAGTGAGGGGTCTGTAAACATCTTTGACTGGAAGCTGAGTCACTATAGATGGCTTTCAGTCCGATGTTTGCAGTCGCCAACTGCCCTATAACTGCTGACAAGAAGACACAAATATTAATAAAATAAAAAGGAACAAGCATTTCTCATTCTCACTTGTGATCCATCATGAACCACATGGACAAAAGTATTGGGAGACCTGCTTATTCATGGTTTCTTCTGAAATTAAGGGAATTATTAAAAAAAAAGTTTATCCTGCTTTTGTTGGAGTTGTCTGTCTCTACTGTGCAATGAAGGATTTCTATATTTCTATATATTGCAATAAGAGGAAATAAATAGATCCGATTATTGGATGATTACCTCCTCACTTTATCCTTTCTCCCCAATTCATCATATTCAAAAATATTGGAAGCAGCTCCACCATCATTCCAAAGAATACACAGTTCTTCCACTGAAACAATGGTGCAAAATCATCATGGTACAAAACAAAGCCCTGTATCTGTAATATAAACTCTAAATTCAATTAGAGTTCAGTACCACCCCTGCACTCTACACTCCTGCCACTAGAGGGAAGCACAGTAAAACTTACTAAAAACTTTACCAACTTGAAAACCTCTGAAATATAATCAAGAGGAAGATGGCTGATCACAAGCCATCAAACCATTAAACCAAGCTGGACTGCTTGAATTTTTGCACCAGGAGTAAATTCATAAAGTTATCCAAAAGCAGTGTGTAAGACTGGTGGAGGAGAACATGATGCCAAGATGCATGAAAACTGTGATTAAAAACCAGGGTTATTCCACCAAATATTGATTTCTGAACCCTTAAAACTATATATATTTAAAAATATATAGTTTTGTTATTTCAGCCATTTCTCATTTTCTGCAAATATTTTTATTTGGAATTTGGAATAAATGTTTTCTGTAGTTTATAGAATAAAACAATGTTAATTTTACTCAAACATAAACCTGTAAATAACAAAATCAGAGAAACTGATTCAGAAACTGAAGTTGTCCCTTAATTTTTTTACAGAGCTGTAAAATTAATTATACATAAAGATAGTAGGATAGTAAGATTAGGTATTGGAATTATATTTAACTTTGATTTGATTTAACATACTTACATTAATAAGTATTAATTCACAAAATAGCTTTTTTTTTTTAATTCATTCAGTACAAAACACATTAAGAAATAAATGAGTGACACTGCCCCTCCAGTTTTCCAATTCTGAGCCATTTTATTTTACAAATCGAGCCCTCAATTAAATATACAAGTATAAAACAAAGAGAAAAGTGTTTTATTAAAAGTCTGCACACAATGTTTCCTTTCAAATATCAATCAGAAACTATCTACTCGAACTTATTTACTCACAGGAACGTTTCTGATCTAACGAAAATTTTCCAATCGGATTTTATTGCAGTCTTCAGGGTGTCTGACAGCAATGCCGTTCCGGAGAAGCATCTCTACGTACGGCGGCCAGAAGGTGTCATCGATGATCACGTAGGGCTCGTGGGGAGTCTCTAGGGTTTTGTTGGTTAACTGCTGTAGAAATCAAATCAAATAATACGAGAATGAATGAGAGAATAACCTTGGGATTCCACTAAATGCAGGGTTCATACACGTTCTAACCAATACATTTCCATGATATTTTCATGATTTTTTTGTGTCTTCAAGGCAAATTTTCATGACTTTTTTTTTTTTTTTGATGATGATGATGATTTTTAAAACATCAGTGCAGAAACGGACAATAAAACCAAAAATCAACTAAAACTATAACAGAAATGATTGAAACACAATATTTAATAATAAAATGTGTGTCAGATCCTGAAAGCTCCATTGTGTAGGGCTAAATTACTGAATTAACTAATTAACTCAGTAATGAGCTTTTTTTTTTTAAGCTCAAAATAGATTTTCTCCTCATCAATAAACTGAAACACAAAGATTTTAGACCAAATTTCCATCTTTTTTTTTTTTTTTTTTTTTTTTTCCAGAACTTATCCAGGCCTGGAAATTGCTATTTTCAAATGCCATGACTTTTCCAGGTTTTTATGACTGCATGAACCCTGTAAATGTGTTTGTATTGCAGAACAATTTACATATAATCTACATAGAAAAATCACACAATACAGCAGAATGTAGATTCTATAAAGAGAAATATAAAACAGTTCACATTCAGGAATAGTAAAACAACTAGTGCTCCTCCACTGACCTGCTGATCTGCATTTTTGTAAAGATTGTGATTCAACTGAATACAATATTTATTACTACATACTCAACTGACAATTAACTAGTATATAAATAATATAACATTATATATATATATATATATATATATATATATATATATATATATATATATATATATATATATATATATATATATATATATATATATATATAAACAATGCCTGAAGCCCTCTGACGTGTTGACCTCAAGCCTGTTATTCTCTGGCTACTTTTTCTGCTACAAGTGTAAAATCAAGTGTATATGAAAATGATTTTTTTTTTTTTATGTTATCATAAAAGACAGATTTTTAGACGTACCTCCAGAATTTCACTCAGTGAGATCAAGTTTTCCCCAGAATCTGAAACGGCAAACTGCAAAAAAGCCCACAATGGTGTAATAAATAGTGCTGTCAACATATATTAATATACATGATAAATCTGGAAACTTTAACTTTTTTTACTAAATTTGGCCTCTATATGCTCCTGTAATTTACTATTTACTAATAATACAGTAATAAGGCTATAACTGCACTGCTCAGCGCTGCAAGTCAAGTGCGTAATACGGAGAAGTGGAGTGTGCACTGCGCACTTGTGCAACTTTTATTTAAAACACAGTTTGTTTTGTTACTTTGCTATATTGTGATTATCACGCCATTGCTTTATATAAAATAAAAATTACATTAAAAAAACAGACGCCTATGTTACAGATTATTTTCTTTAGACATTGTAGTTCTGTACAGGGGTTGGACAATGAAACTGAAACACCTGTCATTTTAGTGTGGGAGGTTTCATGGCTAAATTGGAGCAGCCTGGTGGCCAATCTTCATTAATTGCACATTATTGCACCAGTAAGAGCAGAGTGTGAAGGTTCAATTAGCAGAGTAAGAGCACAGTTCTGCTCTAAATATTGCAATGCACACAACATTATGGGGGATATACCAGAGTTCAAAAGAGGACAAATTGTTGGTGCACGTCTTGCTGGAGCATCTGTGACCAAGACAGCAAGTCTTTGTGATGTATCAAGAGCCACGATATCCAGGGTAATGTCAGCATACCACCAAGAAACACCAACCACATCCAACAGGATTAACTGTGGACGCTGTAAGAGGAAGCTGTCTGAAAGGGATGTTCGGGTGCTAACCCGGATTGTATCCAAAAAACATAAAACCACGGCTGATCAAATCACAGCAGAATTCAATGTGCACCTCAACTCTCCTGTTTCCACCAGAACTGTCCGTCACCACAATAAATTATTGTGCTCTAAAACCAGGTGTTTCAGTTTCATTGTCCAACCCCTGTAGATATGTCTGCTGATTTAAAATTATATCATACTATATGATGGAACGGAAAATTGGACAAATGCACTGGGTGCACTGATGACTCTCTTTAGGCTCACCCTCTTCTTCCTGCTGCCGACAGTTTGCTGATTAGGCAGAGGAAAATGTTCGGCCAGCATGTCACTCAGCGTCTCGATGAGGTTGCCATGGTAATCCTTCACCCTGGTGATTTTTCTCTTCATGTCCTGTAGGATGCTGCACAATGAAGAAGAATAAAGAGATAAATAAACAAATAAAACAGCTTCACTGACTTACTAAACAAACAATTGTGATTAACAAAAAAAAACACTGTGACTTTTACACACATTAGTAAGATCAAAGCTAAAGGTGGCTAAATAGAAGAATCTAAAGTGTAAAACATATTCTGATTTGTTTAACACTTTTTATTTACAGAACAATTCTGCAGGAGTTCCTGTAGAGCTTTAATATAGTCTTCAATATTACATTTACAATGTAAAAAAAATCATAAAAAGAAAGAAAACACACGCCCTTACTGTGAGTCTGTTTTTATACGATGACAGTTTTATTTTATTTAATTTCATGACAATTTTTCATGCCATTTTTGCGGTAACAATATCAATAGTGATATGACAAAACACTTAATTAAAAAAAATATTTTAGGAATATACTACTGCAACAAAATGAAATTAAATTTTATCATTGTATATTATATGATATGGCACACCCTTAACTGAGATTTAAAAAAAATGCAAGAATTTTATCAGATTTATAACAGAAGTCAATGATCCAGAATATCATGATACTAATAATAATGCAAATATCAAAATATCTCCATATATCCAGGATTATAGTAAAATAAATTATACCGGACAGATATAATCTGTCTCTAGTTGATAGTTAATGGGTAAATGATGGGTAAATGAGAACAGTGTGATGTGATAAATAGGGGTGGGTTACATGGCACCCAGGCTATAATATCGTTCATGATATTAAATAATGTTGTAAAGGCTCTGTATACTGTACCTGTGCTCTGATAGCTTCTCATTCTCCTCTCGCAGTGTAGCGACTCGTTCAGTCACTGCTCTCAACACCTCCTTCTTCTCCTCCAACCATTTCTGTTCCCTAAAAACACAACAGCACATATTTAACACAGAGCCAGTTAATAATGATCACATTTTACAATGAACGTAAGAATTATAACTGTGTTCTTGGTTCAGATTAGTGCTGGGTGGTTTGACCAAAAATGTAAACCACAGTATTTTTCAAGATTTTGACAGTTTTATGGTGTATCACAATACTTTTATTATTTTATTTTTAGTTTTTTGCATGACTGGGTTTGTGACTTACTCAGGGTTCCTGCACCATTTTAAAAAGTCAAATTTAATGGTTTTTAACACCTAAAAATGTAGTCAAAATTTCTAATGTTAGAAATTACATGCTACTGCAAGCTAGCTAATGTTAGCAAGCTCGCCACTTACCTAGGGTGGCCAGATTTGGGTTTCTGAAAAGGAGGACACCTTTTTTTTTTTTAGGGGGGGGGGGGGGGGGATTAAAGGTGCTTCCTCCTTTAAACATGTATTTATTGTACATGTATTTGTATCAGGCTACAAACAGGGCTGCTTTATGAATTCATGCAATGCAACTATGTCTTAAAAGCATTTGACACTGTTTTACTCTTATTCACTGTGGGCATACCTTTTGCTAATATTACTTTTATAGTTTTAACCCTTACTTTTTAAGTTAACTGATCATTTATCAGTTTTAAAATCTGTTATTTCACTTGTTTTAGTGCTTTTTAAAACATGTTGATCCACAGTATAGAGGCTACAAACTCAAACTATGCAGCGTTTCAGTACACCTTTAACCTAAATATCTCAAATAAAATGATGTAGCCTAAAATACACACTTGCTGCTCACCCAACACTTTCAGTCTTGACCGTTTGCTATTTTTATCAGCCATTGCTCATCATTCTCATCTAATAGAGCTAACGTTACCTCCATCACCTCAAAGTCCCTGTGTAGTCCTAACTTTTCTGACGTTACTACCTCACATTCCTGCTCAGTCTGTCCCTCGTTTCCTCCGTCAAGAGCCTGCTCTCTGAACGTACCACGCAGAGAAAAGGTGTAGAACCGGCGGACACACATGTGCTTTCGCTTGTAAACATTTGGGGGTCCACTGGCAAGCACACGCTTTCTTCTTAACACACACACAATGCAGAGTAGATAGATTTGAGGAGAAGGGCGTGACTAATTTGCAACAAAGAGAAACCTGGAATGGAGTGGAATGGAACGGCGTGGCAATTCTAATCACAATGCACTGTACTGTGGGCGGTCAAACAAAATCCCGGACGATTTTGAAATTCCCCCCAGACATTTTTTTACGTCTCAAAAGTAGGACATGTCCGGCAGAAAGAGGACGTCTGGTCACCCTAACTTACCTTTGTTCTCTCCTGTTAGCTAGCTCTCCACTTAACTTAGTTCTCTCCCCGCTAAAGTTAGTATGTTTTCACTCTGGCATTAACTGCCCCATCTAAAAATTTAATAGCTACTACAAATTTACAGTAAATTCAAGACAATTCAAGACTTTAATTAATACATTTAGTTCAGTGTGCATTAATACTTTCCTTCAAGCTACAGTATTGATATATTTAAAAGGGCTAGAGTTACAGCTCTTCAAGATTTTTTTTTTTTTTTTTTTATCACTTGCTGAATAAATGATTTTGTACTCCGGACTGTTTCTGGGCTCAACTGTGGGATAAAAAAAGTGCGGTTCTCAAGTGTTTAGGCTCCATAATGTTAGCTTGTTATGCTAACTGGCTAGTGTTACCTAGCGAGCTGTGCTTCCTTGGCGGTGCTGTTCTACACAGCGCTCCGCAGCACCTCTAGTGGTATGGTGGTATGAGAAAAATGCATAATGGTTCTAAATTCCCTTAAGGTACATTGTATGAACTCGTAAAGCGCCCAGCCCTAGTTCAGATGTTTCAGCAGATAAAGCAAAAACAGACTGAGGTGTTATATATATATATATATATATATATGATTTAGATATAATTAAGTAGCACACCTCTGTAAAACATCTTTAAGAGAGTCTCGCTTTGCCTGGGAGCAGGAGAGAACCATCTTCAGCTGACTGTTTAGCCTTTGCAGCTGTAAGATAAAAAAAAACACAAAACAAGATTATTAGCATCTGAACAAAAAAAAAAACACACTTTTACAAAAAAATTTTGAAGCTAAAAAACAAACAAACAAACAAAAAGACTCGCCTCTTCCTTCCCAAGAGCCAATAGAATTTCAGGGTTTGTGGACAGCACTAAGGTGATAAAACAGATAAAAACAACAACAGTTAAACAAAAGTTTTGCAAACTTTTCAACTGACTTCAGTAATTAAAGCAATCCCTTATTCCCATTCTTACATTTAGGTTCCATTTCTTGCCACTGCTCAAGCTCCGTACTGATAGCATTCAGACGATTCATGGCCTGCCAGAACAAAAAAGAAAAGAAAAAAGAAGCTTAATTGTATTGTAATGAACTTATATTAGATACATTTCCACTAATATTAGAGCAGCATCTATAAAAACTGGCATTTCTTTCTCTTGCGTTGCCTCCTATAGGCAGAAAGTGGAACTAAATGAATGAAGTTGCACTTAGACTTCATTCACAGGCGCTAGGGGTTAGCCGCTAATGCTCCAGCCTTGCTGGAGAAATTTGGGACTCTACTCACCCAAATAAACAGTTTTCAAGAGAGAAATCTGTGTAGATTAACTTCCAGCGCTCATTTCACTTTACAATAAACTATTTTTATTACAGTTTTGTTTACTTAGCTTAGCTTAACTTGACTTAGTCACCTACCCGCCCACTACCACGCAGCGATGAGACCTGCTGAATTAGAAGTTCTTTATAGTGTCTCTTAAAATGCACCTTATAATCCGGTGCGCCTTATGTATGAAAATAGACCAGAAAATTTATGTTATTGAAAGTGCACTTTATAACATGATGCACCTTATAGTGCGAAATATATCAGTGGAGCATTAAAATGAGTTGGAAGCAAATATTTTAAAGAAAAAATTCTACATTATGTTACATAAAGATTAGTGAAGTGAGCTCACCTCGTTTGATTCTCCATCACTGCAGTCTGGGTCTGCTAAAATGATCTCGTTCTGAAGCTGAAAGGCACAATTAAAAAAAATAGATGAGAAAATAACTATAAACAACCACACATTTATTCAATTCTAATATTATCTATTAATAATAATGCAGTATATACAGATAAAGAAAAATGACCTTTTGCAATAGTCCAAACTGTTCCTCACATTCATCCAGCAGCTCCGCCCTCATCTCCTCTGAGGAACCTGTGCTGGTGTCTGCGGGAATCTCAGAGGATTGGACGTCCTCGTCCATTGTTGACTGCAATGTGCAAGAGTTACAGGTATCATCAGATAATGACGATACTGATTAAACGTGTATATACTAGTGCATATCAAAAAAAAAATTAATACCATTGAAAAGTCACTTTATTTTAGTAATTCAGTTTAAAATGTGAAACTCGTATATTATATAGATGTATTACACACAGAGTGATCTATTTTAAGTGTTTATTTCTTTTATTGTTGATGATTATGGCTTACAGCCAATGAAAACCCAAAAATCAGTATCTTAGAAAATTTTAATATTTTGTTACAAGAACAATTGGTACTTTTGGTATCAGTGTGGGCAGTGTGCCAAATCCTGCTGGAAAATAAAATCTGCATCTTCATAAAAGTTGTCAGCAGAGGTTCAGCATGAAGTGCTGTAAGATTTTGTGGGAAAACAAAACTGCTCTGACTTTAGACTTGATAATAAAACACAGTGGATCAACACCAGCAGATGACATGTCTCTCCAAACCTGACTCTGGTCCCTTGATTTACAAATGAAATGTAAAATGTACTGATGATCAGTGATGGTTTGGAGAGACATGTCATCTGCTGGTGTCTAAAGTCTAAAGTCAGTGCAGTTTTGTTTTCCCACAAAATCTTACAGCACTTCATGCTTCCCTCTGCTGATCAATTTTTTATGAAGATGCAGATTTTATTTTCCAGCAGGACTTGGCACACTGCCCACACTGCCAAGTACCAAGTACCAATTGTTATTATGAATAAACGCTGAAAACAGATCAATCTGTGTGTAATACATCTATATAATAAACGAGATTCATATTTTGAAGTGAATTACTGAAATAAAGTAACTTTTCAATGGTATTGTAATGTTTTGAGAAGCACTAGGTTAGTAGGTTACACAGACAGGTTTGTAATTCAAATGATCAGAGAACCAGACCAGACCAGACCAGAGAACTCCGTTCAGTTAGCCGGCAGTTAGCGTTAGCATGCTATGCTAATAAACAGCCTCCCTCTCTCCGGCGCGGTAATAATGTTAGATAGGGTAACAGTTATATTTACAGCGCTGGTTTATATATCTCACCGTGATTTTGCTCTACAGTAGCGGGTATAATCTCTCTACCACACCGCGGAAGGTCCTCACAGCGGGTTTGTACCGGTTACTGAGCTCCAGATTCTCCTCCTGCTGCTCTAAACTCAGTAAATACAAAAATACCGCCAGCCTGCGCACAGCCTGACATCACACAACACTGCGCACTGCGCGCTCGTGAGGGTAGTGTCGGCGCTGCTTCTGCGCAGTGTCAATATATGCTGTATGTCTATGGAGTGAATTTTGTGCCAAAAGTTTTACACAAAAAAAATAAATCCGCAATCAAAATGTTAGGAATCAAAAGCAAAAATTGTATGTTACAAATTCAAAAGAGAAAAAATATATAGCAAATATATATTTTTAAATATACTTGGTTATTTTATTATCCTTTGCAGTTATTTGAAAATTATTTCAGTTTGGTCTTTGCTTTTATTTTTGTGTTTTTGTGAATTTTCTGTGGATTTTTTTGGATTTTTCTGTTAAAGACTTTTGCTTCTGGAATCCCTCTTTTGCTTCTGCTTCAGTTTTTCGCTTCTGAGTTTTGGCACAGTTTTCACGGGTGGGCGGGGCTTAGAAGAAGGGGTTCCCCTTGAATCTCCATTGGTCAGCTGGTTCTGGACTGGCGGGTTCCCTGAACCCTCGTCTGAGACTGACCACGCCCCCAAACACCCGCCAGCTTCAAGCGTCCTTCCAAACACGGAGTGAACAGCAGCTTCCAGCAAACAGCAACAGCAGCAGATACTTTTACAATTAAATATTATACAAACGTTATGTTTAATGTTATATTATGTTATATTATTCTCTGTTTCACTCCATTTAAAAGCTCACATTAGCAAGATGTGCTAAATATTCACGCGCAAATTATGATAGTTACCTAGTCAATGAGCTAGTGAGTTAGCTAGTTACCTAATCAGTGAACTAGTCAGTTATCTTAGTCAATGAGCTAGTGAGTTAGCTAGTTACCTACTCAGTGAGCTAGTGAGCAACCTTGCCAGCAAACTAGTGAGTTATCTAGCCAGTGAACTAGTGAGTTAGTTACCTACTCAGTGAGCTAGTGAATTACTTAGTCAGTGAACTAGTGAGTTACCTACTCAGTGAGCTAATGAGTTAGCAGGTTACTTACTCAGTGAGCAAGTGAGTTACCTAGTCAGTGAACCAGTGAGTTACATAGTAAGTGTGCTACTGAGTTAGCTACTTACCTACTCAATGAGCTAATGAATTAGAATGCTACCTAGTCAGTGAACTAGTGACTTACATAGTCAGAGAACTAGTGAGTTAGCTAGTCAGTGAACTAGTGGGTTACCTAGTCAGAGAACTAGTGAGTTAGCTAGTCAGTGAACTAGTGGGTTAGCTATTCAGTGAACTAGTGAGTTACCTAGTCAGAGAACTAGTGAGTTAGCTAGTCAGTGAACTAGTGGGTTAGCTATTCAGTGAACTAGTGAGTTACCTAGTCAGAGAACTAGTGAGTTAGCTAGTCAGTGAACTAGTGAGTTAGCTAGTCAGTGAACTAGTGAGTTACCTAGTCAGTGAACTAGTGAGTTACCTACTCAGTGAGCTAGTGAGTTACCTAGTCATTGAGCTAGTGAGTTAGGTAGTTACCTACTTTCAGCATGAATATTTAGCACTCTCGCTAATGTGACTTGTGAACATAACGTTTGTATAATATTTAATTGTAAAAGTATCTGCTGCTGTTGCTGTTTGCTGGAAGCTGCTGTTCACTCCGTGTTTGGAAGGACGCTTGAAGCTGGCGGGGTGTTTGGGGGCGTGGTCAGTCTCAGACGAGGGTTCAGGGAACCCGCCAGTCCAGAACCAGCTGACCAATGGAGATTCAAGGGGAACCCCTTCTTCTAAGCCCCGCCCACCCGTGAAAACTGTGCCAAAACTCAGAAGCAAAAAACTGAAGCAGAAGCAAAAGAGGGATTCCAGAAGCAAAAGTCTTTAACAGAAAAATCCAAAAAATCCACAGAAAATTCACAAAAACACAAAAATAAAAGCAAAGACCAAACTGAAATAATTTTCAAATAACTGCAAAGGATAATAAAATAACCAAGTATATTTAAAAATATATATTTGCTATATATTTTTTCTCTTTTGAATTTGTAACATATAATTTTTGCTTTTGATTCCTAACATTTTGATTGCGGATTTTATTTTTTTGTGTAAAACTTTTGGCACAAAATTCACTCCATATATGTCAGGGGTGTCCAAACGTTTTTTGTTGGGGGCCAGAAGGAGAAATATATTTGAAGTCACGGGCCACACTCTGTAATAAAACAAATAATGAAAAATACCACTTTAAATAATATTTTTTTTCCTGATTATATCATTTACACACCATTTTACTTGACTTACTATCTTTTTTACTATCTTTATCAATTTTTCAAATTGATGTTTAATTTCATGATGTCTCTTAATATTAAGCTTCTTAATTACGGCAACTTTTAGACTCTTTGGCCCATTTTTCTGCGCTAGAAATGCGCACCCTCTCCGCTTTTAGACTCTTTGGCCCGATTTTCTGCACTAGAAATGCTCACCCTCTCCGCTTTTAGACTCTTTGGCCCGTTTTTTGCGCTAGAAATGCGCACCCTCTCCGCTTTTAGACTCTTTGGCCCGTTTTTTGCGCTATAAATGCGCACCCTCTCCGCTTTTAGACTCTTTGGCCCGGTTTTTGCGCTAGAAATGCGCACCCTCTCCGCTTTTAGACTCTTTGTACCGTTTTTCTGTGCTAGAAATGTGCACTCTCTCCGCTTTTAGACTCTTTGTACCGTTTTTCTGTGCTAGAAATGCGCACTCTCTCTGCTTTTAGACTCTTTGGCCTGTTTTTCTGCGCTACAACTGAGCACTCTCTCCGCTTTTAGACTCTTTGCCCTGTTTTTCTGCGCTAGAAATGCGCACTCTCTCCGCTTTTAGACTCTTTGCCCTGTTTTCCTGAGCTAGAAATGCGCACTCTCTCCACTTTTAGATTCTTTGGCCAGTTTCTGAGAACTAGCGTTCAAACTTTGAATCTCACATTATAAAAACCTGCTTAACAGCTGGCCAACTTTCATTCTACTTCTAAAATATGGGCTGTAGTTTGGACACCCCTGCTGTATGTATTTATTTATTGATTTAATACACAATATACTTTTTTTGTGGAGAACCTTTTTTATTTGACTTTAATCCTGGATATATGGAAATTTGGAGTTTATTATCATTATTATTAGTACCATGACATTCTGGGTCGTTGACATCTGTCACAAATCTGATAAAATTCTTGTATTTTTTTAATATCTCAGTTAGGGTGTGCCACATCATATCATATTTAATAAAACAATTTAATGTAATCTTAAAATAATTTTTTTATTAAGTGTTTTCTCATATCACCAAGAGTATCATTATCGTAGAAATACCATGAATGAAATTTATGTACAGTTCTGGAAATTTTTTTTAGAGAAGAACACAGTTTCTAAATCAGTTTCTCTGATTTTGCAATTTATAAGTATGTTTGGGTCAAATGAACATTGTTGTTTTATTCTATAAATTACGAATAACATTTCTCCCCAATTCCAAATAAAAATATTGTCATTTAGAGCATTTATTTATTTGCAGAAAATGATAAATGGCTAAAATAACAAAAAAGATGCAGAGCTTTCAGACCTCAAAAAGGTTCAGAGTTAAGAGTTCAGAAATCCACATTTGGTGGAATAACCCTGGTTTTAATCACAATTTTTATGCATCTGCATTGGCCTGTTCTCCTCCACCAGTCTTACACACTGCTTTTGGATAACTTTATGCCACTTCTGGTGTAAAAATTCAAGCAGTTCAGCTTGGTTTGATGGCTTGTCATCATCCATCTTCCTCGTGATTATATTCCAGAAGTGTTCAATTTGGTAAAATCAAAGAAACTCATCATTTTTAGGTGGTCTCTTATTTTTCCCAGAGCTGTATATTACATTAGAAAAGAAAAAAGCACACTAACTGGTCAACACCTAGTATAACTATATTTCGATAGATCAACAGATTCACAAACCAGAGAAAATGATAGCGAGAGAAAGAAAGAGAGAGAGAAAGAAAGAGAGAGAGAAAGAGAGAGGTAGAGAGAGAGAGATAGAGAGAGAGAACACAAGGGGAGGGGGTAAGGACCCTTGGGAATCTCCTCCCCTAACCTAACAGTATATATGCATTTCTATAGAATGAACACCAACAGTACCTGGGTCAGCTTTATGAGGTAGAGTCACCTGGAATTCAGGTTTTCAGTTAACAGCTGTGCTGAACTTGCCAAGAGCTCATTATTTGAATTTCTTGCCTCTTAATGTGTTTGAGAGCATCAGTTGTAAAGTAGTGAAGAGGTAGAGTTACAGGTATACAGTGAATAGCCCTATTTGAGCAATGTTCTAATCTTTATGTTACGAACTGCTCAACTACGTAAAAAAAAAATATGTTTTAAGAAATGAAGGATAGTCAATTTGAAAAAAAAAATGACCATCAAGAACATTATGATGAAACTGGCTCTCATCAGGACTGCTCCAGGAAAGGAAGAGCAAGAGTTCCCTCTGTTGCACATGATAAGTTTATCAGAGTTAACATTCTCAGAAAGAACAAAAAAACTTAACATCACCCCATAAGAGCACCTAAATGCTTCTTCACAGAGTATTTTAGTTTAGTGTTTAACACTTTTAAGTTACTACATGATTCATTATGTGTGAAACACCTGTCATTTTAGTGTGGGAGGTTTCATGGCTAAATTGGAGCAGCCTGGTGGCCAATCTTCATTAATTGCACATTGCACCAGTAAGAGCAGAGTGTGAAGGTTCAATTAGCAGGGTAAGAGCACAGTTCTGCTCTAAATTTTGCAATGCAAACAACATTATGGGTGACATACCAGAGTTCAAAAGAGGACAAATTGTTGGTGCACGTCTTGCTGGCGCATCTGTGACCAAGACAGCAAGTCTTTGTGACGCATCAAGAGCCACGGTATCCAGGGTAATGTCAGCATACCACCAAGAAGGACCAACCACATCCAGCAGGATTAACTGTGGACGCTGTAAGAGGAAGCTGTCTGAAAGGGATGTTCGGGTGCTAACCCGGATTGTATCCAAAAAACATAAAACCACGGCTGATCAAATCACGGCAGAATTCAATGTGCACCTCAACTCTCCTGTTTCCACCAGAACTGTCTGTCACCACAATAAATTATTGTGGTCTAAAACCAGGTGTTTCAGTTTCATCGTCCAACTCCTGTAGTATTTCAATGTACGGCTTTTTAAAAACAGCAATAACTTTATTATAGCTTTCTGTAGTTTCTATAATAACTTTTAATTATTTTTATTTTTGCACCTGCTCACATCTAAGCCCACTTTTTTTTCTCTGTGGTTCAGATTTAGCAGCCTCACAGTGATCACTGTCTCAGTAGGTGTCCAAACCATCAACCATCAAAAGACCCAAAAACTGTCTTGCTTACCCAGCATCCTCCATTCAGCCTCACTCTGCACACACCTACCTGCCAGATTCCTGTCCTATGACCTTTCCTTTACACCACTAAAAGCACACCCCACAGGGGTGCACCCGCAGCACGCTGCCCGGTTAGCGCAGCCGGGATAAAGACGCTGCTGCTGCAGCTGGCTGTCCGCTGTGACTAAGCACCCTCTCCATCACGGCAAATGGCGACAGTTTTTACAATCCTCCAGTATTTTTCCTGACACCCCTTTCCACAGAGCTCCAGCAGGGGGGCAGTTAATGTACTCTGACCCCCCGTCACCCCCTCACCCGTGCGCTGCTTCTGGGGGGACAGCTGAACAGTGCCAGGCTGAATGGGCAGCACGGAGGACGTGTTAATGTGTAGCTTCTCTTTGTGGCTCGGGCCTTTAGCTGGACAATGGGGAGGATAGGCATGAAGGGGAAGTGAGTGGAGTCAGTTCATTAAAACCAGAAGAAAGACACTCTTACATTCATTATTGTCTTATGTGAGTGTGTGTGTGTGTGTGTGTGTGTGTGTGATTAGTAAAAGCATGGTATTCCTAAGATTAGTTTAGTCCAGGCCTCTATGGCTTTGTTCCATTTCTAATGATTATTCCAAAATGTATTGTGTTAATTCTAGGCCTGTCACGATAAGATGTTTTGGTAGACAATATATTGTCCCAGAAATTATTGCGATACACGATATTTTTTGTAACTTTAAGACTATTAAATGCCACTGAAATAATGAAAACAGAACAGCATAAAAAACAATTATACACTTTTTAAAGACAACTAAATCTGAAATAACCATTTATTATAATTAGTTTAAGAATTATATGTGTGTATGGCGTCACAGTTAAAGCATGACTGGATAAAATACTGTTTACTGTTATATATGTGTGAACAAACAGACAAATAAACACAATAGACGATATCACTATTATAAAAAATGATTGAGGTCATGTTCATTTATTGTAAGATAAATCGATATTGCAATTATTGTGACAGGCCTAGTTGATTCTCAGCTCTAAAAAAAGTTAAGAGAATCAGTTTCTCTGATTTTGCTATTTATATATATATATATGTATAAATATCTGAGTAAAATCAACATTGTTGTTTTTTTCTATAAACTATAAACCTTTCTTCCAAATTCCAAATAAAAATGTTGTCATTTAAAACATTTATTTGCAGAAAATGAGAAATGGCTCAAATTAACAAAAACAAAATGCAGAGCTCTAAGACCTCATCAAAATCATTTTTAAAAAGTTTTAAGAGTTCAGAAATCAATATTTGGTGGAATAACCCTGATTTTTAATCACAGTTTTTATCATGCATCTTGGCATCATGTTCTCCTCCACCAGTCTTACACACTGCTTTTGGATAACTTTATGCTACTCACTCCTGATGCAAAAATTCAAGCAGTTCAGTTTGGTTTGATGGCTTGTGATCATCCATCTTCCTCTTGATTATATTCCAGAGGTTTTTAATTTGGTAAAATAAAATAAACTCTTCCTTTTTAAGTGGTCTCTTAGCAGAAATACTGTATATATTGTAGTGCATGAAAGTTTGAGAATCCTTTAGAATGTTTAGAAATCCCATAAAGGCTTTATAACACATTTATTAACATTGAATAATGAATATTTATTTAAAGCAATATTTGAATATTTATGCTGTTGTTCACAACATGACATCACTAGTTCTATTAATGTATTTGAGGCCTTCAACTAGCACACGTTCCATTAATAACACCTTCATTAAGCAGAATTAATCAGCCTTATTTTCTCTCGTCTCCCATGTCTGTTAAGTTTTTTATATAATATGCATGTCAGCATGCTCAAATATTGCTTTATAAGTGCATTAGTCAATGCTTATTAATGCATTACAAAGAACTTATGAAGGTAGCCTTCATAACGTTTTTCATGCTTAGGGTCATCGTCTTGCTGTATGGCCCACTTTCTCCTGAGATTAAGCTCACAATTTATTGTTTAGAATTCATCAATGATGGAAAGCTGCCCTGGTCCTGATGCAGCAAAACAGATCTAAAGCATTATACTACCATCACCATATTTCACAGATTGGATAAGGAAGGTTTTCATGCTGAAATGCATTTTTTTACTATCTTCAAAATACAATGATCTATTTTGGTCTCTCCTGTTCGCAAAACACTCTTTTGAAATCGGTGGCGTTTGTTGGAGTAACTGTTTCTACTGCTTAGTGAAGACTTTCTACTAGATTTTGTGGCACTGCTGTGAGGATTTGATTGCATTCAGCGCCAGAAACAAAAGTTTGTGTGGCCAGGATGTTGGGTGATCACCACCTTGCATCTTTCTCTCCCTCCCTCCCTCTCGCACCCTCTCTCTCTCTCTCTCTCTTTCTGTTTATAGACTGTGATAATTCAGTGTGTTTAATGAAAGGCCTGTGGTCTGTGATTGATCACTGGCTGACAGTCTCAATGCAGAACACAGAGCTCAGCCAGACTGAGACTGTCAGTTATCTGCAGAGGTTTAGTTAACATAAAACAGCCATTTAGCCATTTACCAACACTGGGTAAGCGTCTTTATAGTTAAAATGTTGTCCTTTTTGATTTAAAAGCTTTCAGTTATAAAATATGATCAAAAACCTATTTAATATTAAGATATACGAAATATATAAGAAATAATATACTATGTTGTATAAGAAAAAAAAACCTTAGATTCAAACTTTTCATAGTATAATTTATAAGTATTGTGGATATTGAATAATTCATAGTGGGTAACTGCTTAATTCAAAATAGTTACTGAATAATTCAAAGTGTGTTACTGTGTAATTCTAAGCAGTTGTTAAATAATTCATAGTGGATGCAGAATAGTTTGTAGTAGATGTTAAGTAACAGATGTTACTGAATAAACCACAGTGAGGAGTCAACAATACACAGCAGTTACTGAATATTATATACCAATTAGTAAATAATTAATAGTGGGCACTGAATAATTCATAAAGGTTTTTAAATTATTCATAGTGGATGAGTAAATAATTCAAAGTAATGCTGCACATAGTAATTATTAACTTTTTAAATACTTTATAGCAGTTACTAAATAATTCATAGTGGATTACTAACAAAATCATAGTAGTTACTAAATAATTCATAGTGGTTATTAAATAGTTTATTGTTGATCATGAAAAAACTCATAGTAGTAACTGGAAACTAATTCATAGTGGACCCGAAAAAGTTTCATAGGAGTTACTGAACAATTTATAGTAGTGTCTGAATAATTTGAAGTGGATCCTGAAATAAATCAATTACTAAATAATTCATAGTGAATAGCTGAAATATTCATTGTATTTTCTGAAGAAGATCCATAATAGGTATTGAACAATTCATAGAAAGCACTGAAAGAAATTCATAGTAGGTACTACAATAAATCATAATAGGTACTGAATGATTCATAGTAGGTACTGAAAAATTCATAATAGGTACTGAATGATTCATAGTAGGTACTGAAAAATTCATAATAGGTACTGAATGATTCATAGTAGGTACAGAAAAATTCATAATAGGTACTGAATGATTCATAGTAGGTACAGAAAAATTCATAATAGGTACTGAATGATTCATAGTAGGTACTGAATGATTTATAGGAGGTACTGAAAGATTCATAGTAGGTACTGAATGATTCATAGTAGCTACTAAATGATTCATAGTTTTTATTTAATTACTCATAATAGCTACTGAACGATTCATAGTAGGTACTAAAAGAGATTCATAGTAGGTACTGAATGATTCATAGTAGGTACTGAAAGATTCATAATAGGTACTGAAAGATTCATAGTAGGTACTGAATGATTCATAGTAGGTACTGAAAGATTCATAGTAGGTACTGAATGATTCATAATAGGTACTGAAAGATTCATAATAGTTTCTGAAAGTGATTCATAATAAGTACTAAAAGATTCATAGTAGGTACTGAATGATTCATAATAGGTACTGAATGATTTATAGTAGGTACTGAATGATTCATAATAGCTACTAAATGATTCATAGTTTTTATTTAATTATTCATAATAGCTACTGAAAGATTCATAGTAGGTACTAAAAGAGATTCATAGTAGGTACTGAATGATTCATAGTAGGTACTGAAAGATTCATAGTAGGTACTGAATGATTCATAATAGGTACTGAATGATTTATAGTAGGTACTGAATGATTCATAATAGGTACTGAATGATTTATAGTAGGTACTGAATGATTCATAGTTTTTTATTTAATTATTCATAATAGCTACTGAAAGATTCATAGTAGGTACTAAAAGAGATTCATAGTAGGTACAAAAAGAGATTCATAGTAGGTACTGAAAGAAATTCACGGTAGGTACTGGAGGATTCATAGTAGGTACTGAAACAAATATTTAACTAGAAGTTCAATAAAAGGTTAAAGAAGAAACCAAAAGAATTCCTAAATCTTTAAGGGTTTTAAATTCCCCAAACAACACTAATGTGAGTAACCCACCACCAATCACAAGCACTCAGACCTTAAGAAAGACATCAGACTCTAGGCCTATCTATAGCCCAGCCCTCAATCACAGAGGAGAGTGTGTGTGTGTGTGTGTGTGTGTTGACCTGCTTGTCAGACTCTCTCAGTATGGGGTTTGCAGGCCGCCGCAGTGTGTGAAGGCCGTATTGTCCCTGATCCCCATGCAGCACACACTGAGGGAAATGTGTGTGTATTGTGTGGAGTGTATTGTGCTGATGATTGTGGCAGTTTCCATATTTCTCTGGGTGGGGGTGCCGGGGGCTTCCCCGCCGGGAGTGTGTGTGGGGTACTTGCCTGCTAATAAGTCTTCTACTCTCATAAAATGAATCTGACAATGAGGGGTCTCTGGAGAAATACAGCAAAATTAGTTGTTTTAGATATTATACAGCGTAATGGTTCTATACCTATTAAAGGGGTTTACTTGTTATAGAATCATGTAGGCAAGCTGAGACTCATACAAAGCTAAATTATTTTACAGAAAAATCCAAAAATTAGAATATCACTGAAAAGTTTACTTTACTTCAGTAATTCAGTTCAAAGTGTAAAACTCATATATTATGTAGATATGTAGATGAAGTATTAAACACGCAGAGTGATCTATTTTAAGCGTTTATTTGTTTATTGTTGATGACCAGTTGATACTTTCTGCAGTGTGGGCAGTGTGCCAAGTCCTGCTGGAAAATGAAATCTATATCTCTATAAAAGTTGTCAGCAGAGGGAAGCATGAAGTGCTGTAAGATTTTGTGGGAAAATAAAACTGCACTGACTTTAGACTTGATAATAAAACACAGTGGATCAACACCAGCAGATGACATGTCTCTCCAAACCATCACTGATCATCAGTACATTTTACATTTACATTTGTAAATCAAGGGATCAGAGTCTGGAGGAAGAGTGGAGAGACACACAGTCCAAACTGCTTGAGGTCTAGTGTGAAGTTTTCACAATCTTGACACTTTTTGGAGACCTAGTTTTTGATACGGAAAATTTGTAGATTATATATTATGCTGCTAACTCTGTATACTGTTTACTCTATAGCATTTTCTTTCTCCGTCTAATTTTATGTTAAATGTTAAATTTAATTTTGTTAAATTAAATAAAAAAGCGAAGAAATCTATTGGAAAGCAACCAGTATACCCCCAAAAAATCAATTAAAATAACTTAAAATTTAGGCATGATATCTAAAAGTCTGATTAACGTATGACTTTTATCCAGGCTCACACTGCACATGAATAAGCCTCATTCTCTCGTTTGATTGGCTGCTTGGACACTGTGTTGTGCTGTGTAAAGGAACAGTGCTGGACACTATCTATTGAACAGAGCTCCTCCTACTCCACATGCAGATTCGCTCATTAATGGAACTCAGAGTGAGACACTCACACTGCACTGCTAAGGAGTCCAGAAGTGAGACCAGTTAAACCAGTGCAAGACTTCTGAATATCTGGAGATACCAGCTGCCAGTAGCCACATACATTCTTTAGTGACTTTTTAAGACCTTGCTCTTAGCTGTAAACATCTCAGGACCATCTCAGGACCATCTCAAGAACATCTCAAGACCTTTCAGCATCCAGAACCAAGTCTACTTTCCTTTACGTTCTTCCAACTTCGAAACCATCTTCCTTGCCTTGGACGTGGAATGGCGTCCACTGAGGTCCTCCGAGTTTATCAGGTGATTCATCACAAGACCAGGATGCCCAGATCTTCTGACCACGTCCCTCCAAAGCCCCTCACACCCTTCAGCATCGCCGACATCCTCAGCAAGCCGTCCATCAAGCCATCCATACCGAGAGTTGGCACCTGCAGGGGCGTCAGCTGGAGCGTGAAGGTGCGAGGCCGGAGTTCAGGAACCCCTCAGGAGCCTTCAGCCCTCAGCGCCCTCCAGGAGCTCACCAACAACACCTTCAGAGCCATGGAGCTGGTCACCACCGCGGCGCCACCAGCGGGAGGTGAGAGAGACTCGTTCAGAATTTATTTTAGGATTTATTTTCACATTATGACATTATGCTAGTTTCAAAACCCATTTTTTTTTGAGCTTATGGAAGCACTTGTATTAGGGTAGTACAGATTGTAATCCTGTTTCAGTTAATGGTTCTTCAATGGTCAGGACACTCCAGCAGTGCTGCTGGAGTTTTTAAACACCTCAATGTAATTGCAGTACCCATAAATACCCAAAATGATGAGTTTCTTTGATTTTACTAAATAAATAAAAAACTCCGGAATATAATCAATAGGAAGATCAAACCATCAAACCAAGCTGAACTGCTTGAATTTTTGCACCAGGAGTGAGTAGCATAAAGTTATCTTATACAAAAGCAGTGTGTAAGACTGGTGGAGGAGAACATGCCAAGATGCATAAAAACTGTGATTGCTCCACCAAATATTGTTTTCAGAACTCTCAAAACTCTTTATGAATATGAACTTGTTTTCTTTGCATTATTATTTGAGGTCTGAAAGCGCTGCATCTTTTTTTTTTTTGTTATTTCAGCAATTTCTTAATGTTATTTCTTCCTTTTCTGCAAATAACTGCTCTAAATGACAATATTTCTATTTGAAATTTGGAAGAAACGTTGTCTGTAGTTTATAGAATATAGAATAAAACAACATTGTTCATTTTACTCAAATGTAAACCTATAAATAGCAAAATCAGAGAAATAAAAGAGGATAAACTCTTTTTAATACCCTTAATTTTATCATAAGATACACCATTTAAGCAGGTTTCCTGATAATAAAGTTCTTCTGGTTCTTCTTCGCTCCACAGGTAAAGATGAACTCGCTCTTGTCGCTCAGAGGATCCACCCGAAAAAGCGCAGAAAGGCCAGAACGGCGTTCACCAACCACCAGCTGTGTGAGCTGGAGAAGCGCTTCCTATTCCAGCGGTACCTGTCCCCCGCGGACCGGGACCGGATAGCGCAGCAGCTGGGCCTGACCAACGCTCAGGTCATCACCTGGTTCCAGAACCGCCGGGCCAAGCTGAAGCGGGACCTGGACGAGATGAGAGCGGACGTGGAATCCACCAGAGCCCTGGGAAGCACAACCGCCCTGCCTGACCTGCAGAGGAGCGGAGACGGGGCCAGGGGCCCCTCAGGGCCAGAGGCCCCTGAGACCTCTCAGCTGGACCACGGGAAGAAATTGGCGCACAAATTGAGCCTGGCCCCTGCGCTGGCCTTCTCAGACCACACAAGTCAACACAGCTCTGGAGAACACGACGACGACGATGATGATGAAGATGATGCTCATAAAGAAGATGAAGATGTGGAGATCGATGTAGACGACTGACAGAGAGACACAGCAAAATTAAAGCCTGAAAGACTTTGTGTGAAATTGTTTATTGTTTTAATATGGAGCAGTTTTTATTTTTTAAACTATGGATTTTAAATATGTTTCTAATAGTAAGTGATTTTATATGGTATTAGAATACAAATCAGTATTTTTGTAATAAATATGTTAATGATAATAATAAATCAGGTAAACAAATGAAAAAGTGTTTTATGAGTATTTATAGGAGATACATTTTTTCCAAAGGATTCTATTTTGACACAAAAATACAAAATAAAAGCCCTATGAACTACTGAGTATTTATAAGTGACTGGTTTGCTCTTTTTGTACAATAAGAAAACGTTTATCTGAAAAATAAATCGTCACAGTGTTTTTTTGTTCAAAGGCTTTTATTTTGACACAATTTATAATATAAAAGCAACATATATTAATGTTTTTAAATACTATTTATACATGTTTACTAACAAATATTTACAGTATTTTTATTTCATTCAGTGTTTTTTTACAAAATAAAACCTAGTATTATGAACCACTGTTCATACTTCTATAACTAAATACTACTTTTACAACTTTTTAAATTAGTTATAATAGATTGATTTGCCAATTTTGTTCAATGCATATGTGCTTTAAAGGTGTATTGAATAACATTTTTTTGTAAAATCTAAAAAACATTTTCAAACATGTCAGTTACTCTTATATTAAATGTATATAATTTTGTTATGTATAGATTTCTTTCTACATTAAGGATTTATTGAATTACTGTAGTCTTATATGGGAAATTACATAGTTTAAACATATTGTTGATTATTACAATGACATGCCAAATATCATGGGACAGCATTATGTAAATTAGATTGTAACAACAGCAGATTATAAAGTTTTAGCTCAGAGTGTGGCTTGGTAAAACCCACACTTGTATACGTTTTGAGGAGTTATCTTGTTGTGAGTGTGGCTAAATAGGTTACTTTATTATTATTAGTTTTATTACGAACCCTCCATGACCATTAGTTTTCTTCTTAAGTAATGGTAAATGCCCCAAAAATTACAACTACTCAGGTAAAGAAGGTGAAATTATGATAAGATTATTCTAATACATTTCTGGTGCAAGATTATTCAGATTACTAATAGATATAGAATTAATATAAGAAATAAGAATTGTTTATTTGTGCCTTTCTGTCCTATTCTTATAGATTTTAGATCTTTTTTTATCTTAAGGCTTTTATTTTGGAGAACAGCCCAAAGTCAAGCCCAATTTTTTTTCCTTAGTAAACACTTTTTTTCAGTTGCCTTTAGCTAAAGTAGGTGCAAAACTACATTAAAAAGCCAGAATATTCAGAAAAACTTAGATTACTTCACGTTACTATGCTTCTGTCAGTAGAATTTATTATACATATTACTATATATATAACAGTGCATGCTAAAAATGCTTATTCAACTCAAAATTCAAAATAAAAAACTTGAAATAGTGTGAAATAAAACAAATGAAACTGTAGCTCATAAATGAACCCATTAACCTTAATTTTAACAGTGTAGAATTGTTGCCCTATCAATTCTAGTCATTTTCAGTAGTCCTAGTAATTGTTTATTTTTGCCTATATAGGTATAGTACTCCATACAGTATTCCATGCCCTACTCCTATACTTGTCGTTATTTTTGGTTTAAGGAGTGACATTCTTATTAACCAAGTCCAACCAATTGACGGTCGATTAATTAAAACCCCCTACAAACTACTGACAGCTGTGACATTTACAGAACAGTTTGCACTGGTTTACTTTACCAGACTCAAGCTTTTAAACATCTATATTTGCACTAATGTTTATAGTGGTACTGTAATTCGCTCTTTAGTCTCCCCTTCATCACTATGGCACTATTGTCTTGTGTCTCTTGTTTCATGTATGTCTATATCTGTGACCTTGTTGTATTGTACATTTAGGGTTTTTTAATTATTCTTTTATATTTATAATTTTATGTTGCTGTACTTCTTGTAACTTTTGGAAGGAGAGTAACATAATTTCAATTCTCTATATGTCCCATATATAAGCAGTTTTGACTATAAAAACTAGTTGACTTGATTTGATTTGTTTAAAAACTGGAGAGCTGCCAAATCCTTGGCCCAAACGCCAGAAATCGCTTAGCTTTTTAGCGAACGCTAACTGCCTCAGTCTTTCTTCCTTTCTTTCGTTCTTTTTTTCTTTCTCTTTCATTCGTTTTATCCCAATTCTTGCTTCTGCTTTTTTGTTTGGGCTCCGTTTCAAAGCGGCAGCGTCGGCCTGGGCTCGCTCGCGCCTGTTTAGCATCTATAAGCGTGTCTTGGCTTCTTGACCCGGCGACGTGTGTGTTTGCCCATTGGGGCTGAAATTTATGTGAGAAACAGCAATCTGGGGCTGGGCTAGAAAAGGGGGAAAAGAGAAAGAAAGCCATATAAAACCAGGCGGTTTTGGTCCAGTTTCCCCAAAGCCCCCCCACCACCCCTCGTTCCCGTGGCGTTAACGGCGTAGCGGAGGCCGCTAGGCGCCCCGCTGCTCGCCATACTGAAACAAGGGCTCGGAGCAGTCCGGCCCATATGCTTCTCCTCTTTTGACATTTCCTCGCACTTTCAGAGCGGTTGATGGATGGTGTTCACGGCCCTCCCTCTCCCCCACTCCCAGACAAAAGCCACAGTGCCTCTCCCTCTCTCATTCTCTGTCTAGGTCTCTCTCTCTCTTTCTTTCTCTCTCTTTCCCTCTTTAGTCGAGGGCATCTGTACTCATGAATGTCCGCTCTTTTGACTCAATTACAATGAAACTCTCTCTTTTTTGAGGCCGTTCTCCCTTTCTTCCCCTTCTTTGAGGCGACGTTAAATGATATGTCGGACTTTTGTGAGAGGACTTTTATTTTGCCGCTGGAAGAATGGCCGCTTATCTCGGCTGTTTTTCATGTTAAGCAGGCGAGGGCACCGGTAAAGGCTTCAGACGGCGGACGGTGCTAAAAGAGCCTTTTGTTGATTGGCTTTTTTACACCCCTTTCCTTCAACAAAAACACGATGATGGGAGAAAGAGCATCTGAGCAGAGAAAGAGAGAAAAGAAGAACAAAAAAAGCCATTTAGCCAATGAGGCTGTTTAACCCGCGGTTTAACCCCCGGCTAAAAGAGCCCAGTTAAAAGACAATTGATGACATAATCAAAGGCAGCACGATTTGAAAGGATAATGTTAACGATATATTAAAATAAAAATAAAATAAAAAAACATTATTCTGGTCATTGGGGTCAATATCACTATAACCTGCCTACACGGCAAAATTAGCAAACTCAAAGTAACTCCCTAGATAGTAAAATGTCTTTTGTCTTTTTGTTTAGTACACCATTTGGTCACACAAACTGCTCCTTAAATGGCATCAAATTTTCATGGTCTATTCTAAAACAACAGGCCTTAATTGGTGCCTCGTCCAACAAATCATTTTTTAAATAAAATATATGATTTCCATTGTAATGGACACAGGGTCTAATAGGTTTAAGATAAGATGAATCTGTATTGATCCAGATTTTTACAGAAACTGTTACCACATAAAAGTAGAAATAATAACAATGCATATACTATACACTGGTAGAAATTATTTTTTTTCTATTATTTCAACTTCTTTGTTCAAAGACTCCAAAGTCAAAAGGTCAAGATCAACCAATTTCAGTGCTATTCCAATAGAACAATGCTCATCCACATACTGCTGCCATCCCATGAGCTTGCCTTCAAACACTTGGAGATACAATGTCATGTCCAGCTACATCACCAGACCTTTCATCCCTGATAGATTATACATTTATGGGATGCTATTGGATGTGCAGTCATGCAGACTGAACTGTAAGGCCTAGAGACACAAAAGGCCCAATTTAAGTGCACAGGTCAATTGTGCATTGCGCAGATGGATTTAGGGCATGTCAGTGTGTCTAAGACAGGATTGGGTGGCTGACTGTTGACTGTTGTCAGGGTTTTAATCAGTCAGTGGCGCACCTGTATTTCCAAAGAGCAAGATAGAAACAAGGCAGAAATTTACCTGCATATACCTAACTTCCAGACCACCACACACATCAGTGTAGATTTATTTTTTATTTAACCTCTGGCAGTATTGAAAATAGACTGTTGTCGGGGAGTAAGATAGCAAAGAGCATCACAATGCGTCTTGCACAGTGTGTAACATAGGGCCCAAAGCTGATAAGTTTCACTCAAAATAACTTCCTAGATAGTAACATTTTGCTGTCCAATAATGAAAGTATCTCCTTTTTTTATCGATTTTTAGTTTTATTACATAATTTGGACACACACACTGCGCCTCATACTGCATCAAACATTTTTGATGCATGGAATCATAAATGCATTTCATGCATTAGAAGCTACTTTTCCACCTGATCAAGCTTTTAAGTCTTAAAAAGACTAAGACTCGACTTGCACAGGGTGTACGATAGGGCCCACAGCTGATAAGTTGCAAGTTTCATTCAAAGTAATTTTAAGGACCCAGTAATTTGCCATCAGAATCAGAATGGCAGCAGGTCATCTTCAGTGATGAGTCCTGCCTTTTATCTTGGGGAAGAAGACCATTGAATTTGTGTGTGGAGTCATCGTGGTATGGGAGGATACTGGGAAATAAAGTTACTGTTATTAAACCTTCACTTGATGTTAGAAAGGTTTTCTCAAGTCATACTGTAGAGGAATAAAGAGTTAACTGAGTGTAAAGACATGTAGGGTTTACTGTAAGTGATGTAATTTCTTACTAAAGTGCACGCCCACTTCGCCCGACAGCGTTCTGGCAGGACTCACAGCAGTAGCTCAACACACACCTCAGATAATGTAGAACAGGATTTAACACGCTTAGCGTTTTCTCTGCAGAGAAGAAGAAAATGCAGGTTAAGTGTGCATGTGCTTTAAACCCATGATTAGCTTGAAATAAGTTAGTTTCAAATCAGTTAAGTCTGTTTTGTGGAAAATATAATATGTTAAATATTTCCAAATGTTCCTGAACTACTTTGATTTAGGTGAACATTTGATTTTCCCAAAACCGTCAGTGTTCCTTATAATCTGGTGAGCATTATGAATTAATTCTACCAGTCAGGTTGCAAGTTTGTAACCGCACATAACCCTGGCTGGCACTGCTGGAGCAGCATTAGCATTAGCTGCTAACCACGCTAAGGTTTCACCCTTCAGAGGCAAGTATTTTCGGACTGTAGTCTGCTGCTAACCCCGGCTAGCACTGCTGGAGCAGCATTAGCATTAGCCGCTAACCACACTAAGCGCTAGCTCTTTCACCCTTCAGAGGTGAGTTCATTGGAAGGTAGCCTAGCATTTATTGTGTTAAAACAAGTTACGTGGGATGAACCGCTAGCTGAGGGTTCTGCAGTGTAGCGCTGTTGGGAAGCATTAGCCGCTAACCACAGCTAGCCTTAGTGGAAATCTGGAAAAGAGAGAAATCTGTGTAGATTAACATCCAGTGCTCTTTTGACTTTAAAAGAAAATGTTTTTTCCCTAAGAATTACAGTTTAGTTTACTTAGCTTAGCTTCGCTTAACTTGGTTACCCACCACCACCATCACCCAGCGGCAAGAATTAGAAGGAAAATATGGTTACACCCTTGTTCCTTACTAGTGTTGCATAATGTATCTTATGTATGAAAATACAGTATATTAAAATCGGATCTTTGGTTGAATAAACTGGAGTAATACCTGAATTTAGTCTGTTGCCATATAATCTTTTCTATATTGATACAATACGATACTCTGAATTTGATACTGATCACAAAATGATAGTTTTTTTTTTATACTGTTTTTCTATATTGTAATCAAAACCTTTCTGACACTCACCCTCAGTGTGTAGTCATTTCCCCCGGCTACCATAGGTTACGTTCACATTACAAGCCACGTTTTTTAAATCTGTTTTTTTGCTCAGATCAGATTTGGCTATCCTGACCGATTCACATTCAAAAATGTAAGTGATCTGTATCTGTGTGTAGTGTGAACGAATCTGTTCCTGAAACGTCTCACATGCTGCACATTGATACCTGTACAAACGTCTCCTTCTTCACCAACAACACAAAAACTCTTTGAGAGACGAGTCGTAGCTTTATAAAGGGAAATGGATGAGTTAGCAGCTCATATGTGGAGCATCACTGGAGTGGAGAGTAAACAGCTGCTCAGAAGTTCATGCTCAGGTCGAGGAGGTGAAAAAAGGCCAGGCGGTTTGCTTTTGCTGTTTTTGCAGCTATAGATGCACAGCTGCACCAAGAGATGTGTTGTGGATACGAGAGAGAAGCACGAAGCGCTAATGCTAATGTGTAAAAGCAGAAAGATACATTTATGTTGCATCTCCATAGATTGGATACGTATCTGATGTAGGACCACATATGAAAGTGACTCCAAAATGCTCCAAAATTCATTTGTCTGTACACACATAAACATATATACATGTACACAAACACAATATAACAGGCTTTAATGTCAATTACATGTATATTAACAATGGTTACCACCTTTTCTTAAGTAAATCAGTGGTTAGGTTTAGCTTTGCTGTTATTTTCTTTCCATTGATTTACATTGAGGGGTAAAGGTTTATACCAACATATAGTAATAATTTTTTTTTTGCTACCAAAACCACAATTCTGAAAATATATAATACTTATTTGCTTAACAGCTCGCTTAGGAGTACTCCCAGGACAGAATATTTAAATATTTCCTCTCTGATTCCTTCCCAGAACGTTTTCATCTTTGGACAATCCCAAAAAATATGTGTATGGTCTCCAATTTGTCCACATAGGAGAAGTAAGATTAGTGTTATTATAAAAAAACACCAGTTTAGGCTTAATCTATGGAATTAAATGGAATTAGCAAGTGACCCAATAAACTTCATACATTTTTATGTCTCTCTCTTTTAAAGGTCTAGAAGAGCCTGGGGGACATTCCACACCAGGCAGATAGAAACAGGAGCTCTAATTTAAATTATTGACTCTGATCATAACCATGAAAGGGGGTGGCATTTCCCAAAATACTGATTTGCAAATTCTACAGCATATGTTGTAACAAGCCCAATATATTACAAGTCAGTTATATTACAAGGCAGGTTGTAATAGCTCAACAAGTTTATTTTCGCATTGAATACCTCTCTTTAAAAAAAGAGGATGACATTTTGTCTTATCCTTGTTTAACCCAAAGCATGAACAGTGCATCGTCTCTTAAAAGTGAAGAAACCACAAGTCTAGTGCCTCTGCTGGTCGGTTGCAGTTTGTAGGATATGTAGCTCTGCCCATTTAAGTATGTTCCATTGAAAAAAATTGCCTCATCTCTTTTTATTGCCTTTATTCTTTTCCCATATAAGTCAGTTTTTAAGCCTTATTCTGCTATATTATCATAAGAAGGCGGGGCTACATTTAGGAATAACGTGAGTGACAGTATTACATGGAGATTGACTGTATTACATGGAGTAGCTGAGTTTTAGTCAAGCTGTCAGTTAACTAGTCAGCGAGTTAATCAATACTACTAGTATTGATTACATGATGTTTATTCAGCTGTTTGTCACATTAATAAACACTCTTATCAAAGTTCTCAGTAATCGTAGTAATCGTACATGGTTTTGTTTAGAGCTCATCACAAGTCTGGGTCGAGTCCATTAACGGTCCCCTTTTTTCCACATCCATGCCTTTGTGCAAGATACAGGAGTATGCGGTGCAGGACCACCAGGTTCTGTAACAGTTTTTTTCCCCAAGCTATTAGACTGTTAAACTCCTAAAACCTTGGTCAATTTAAGGAAACTCTGACTGAGTACTAGTTATTTACTTTTTCACACTCTACATATTCCTAACTTCATAAGGTGTGTATATTTTTGAAGATGTACATTGTGTATCTATGTGATATATCTATACTTAATATTCATGCTGCTAAATTTTCATAGATTTTTGTATTTGTACTTACATGCTATATTTATTTATTTTTCTATGTATTTTTGCGAGTCAATGCAACGAAATTCCATTCTGCGTACAGGAGACAATAAATGAAGTCTAAGTCTAAGTTGTGTAATTTGTGCAGCATATGGTTTAGCATTGTCTTCTTGAAAAAAAAGGCACGGATGTTCCTTAAAAAACAGAATCTGGAATAGAATTACAAGGGGAAGGGTTGAAATCCACTGCCCACAGCTCATCTGTTTTGAGCTCTCACAATACACAATACCATGACACAGATGTGATATGCAATTGACTGGTGCACAGTAGCTCCCTAAAATAGGACTATATTACTTTTTACCTCATTAATGTACATTTACAGGTTTTTTTTACATCTAAATCCTTGTGTTTTTTTTTCTTTAAACATTCTTACCAAAAAACTTGCCTTACCTTGCCCTGCCTCAAATTGTGATGGGCAGTGCTGCACCACTGGCCACCAGCAGGGGAGCTGGGCAACAGAGGAGAAAAAGAAGTGGCATTGGGTCCCGAAACTCCAAGTCCCAGAATCCCCAGTGGTGATCAGTGGCAACCAGCGACACCTGTGCAGCACTCTATATAAAGCCCAGTCAAACCACTCATTCTCGTTGCACCTTTAAAGAGGGGTGACCGGTAACAGAGGGTGTAAGAAAATAAAATAAAAGAAAGAAAGAAAGACAGAAGAAAATAAAAGAAAATAAAAGAAAGAAAGAAGAAAAGAAAAGAAAAGAAAAGAAAAGAAAGTCGCACAAAAAAGATATAAGAGATCTCAAAAGAAAGTAAAAGTAGAGTGTGAGCTGTGCTCAGGCCGTTTTGAGTTTGATTGTGTTTTGGTTTGAGTTATTTGAAGCTAAAAAGCTGTGTTTCAGTTGTACATGCCATTTTGTGGCATTTCCTTTGTTCTGTTTCCCGCCTTTTTTTGTGCACCTCTTCAGAGTTTTGTTTTCCACCTATTTTCCAGTTTCCTCTGTGGAAAACCAAACCAAGTTCCACAAGCACACCCTTTTGACACAAACAATATTAAAACATATTTATAAATATCAGAAACAATTGAGTAATCAAATAATTATAAATATGCCTAAGCAAACATATATGACTGAAGATATAAATTATTAAATACATCCCAAAACAAACAACCATTTTGCTCTGCACTTGGATCCAACACCACCCTATCCCGTAACACAAATGGGTGTTAACTGCGCCACATTCCAACCTCTAACACTGGGGGCTGATGTGCAGATGAGCAGATGACAACTGCATGCTTTTTTTTCCAGTAAAGGGTATTATTATGGGATGTTTGTATGTTTGCATATATCAGAGCATGCTCAGACTGATCCAGAACAGAAGATAGGAGAACAGCTGGCAACCGCAGAGCTTGTTCTTTGGTTTACCTGCCTGCCTGATTTTAATCACAAACTTACTGAGAAGGTGAGATCAATATATAGCTATTACTAATATACTAATATATACTATATACTAACATTATACTAATACTAAAGCTAATAAAACTACTACTGCTGCTGTTATTACTACTACTACTCAGAGGTGGAAAAGGTACAGAAAAATTGTAATTAAGTAAAAGTACCTTTACTTAGCTAAAATTCTACTCAAATAAAAGTAAAAGTAACCATCTAAAAATCTACTCGAGTAAAAGTAAAAAAGTACTCAATTTTAAATGTACTTGGAGTAAAAGTTACATAGTTACTTTTAATTATTTTATGTAAAAAGGTAAGAACATATCATAAATCAATCGTATTTAATGAACTATTATTCCACATAATAATTTGGACCATTCAGGCAGTATTTGTTCAGACCACCCCATAAAACATTTTCAAAAACAAGTGGCATAGGTTTCTATGATCCATTTTTTTTCTTTACTATTAAAAAGTGTTTGACTTGTCATTGCTATGCTTTTAACTGCTATTTCCATGTTTTTTTTTTAACATTTAAGCAGATTGTTTAGTGATAAAAACACTCCACCACATGCTTTCTTCGGTTTGATGTGGAAGTTTTGAAGGCTGACAGCTCTGTCCGATGGGGCACATTTTGCATTGCATGAGGACGTTATTGCCTCGTTATTGTAATTCAGACAATTGTTTTTTGTTCCAGCATTTTATTTTTTACTCAATAATTGGGAGTTTTCCAATGTAGCAAAGTAAATTACTTGTGTCAAAATGTACTTGAGTAAAAGTAAAATTACCTATTTTAAAAACTTAAAATGACTTAAACTTAAAACTTTAAAAATTACAAATTACTCATAAAGTATACTCAATTACAGTAACTTGAGTTAATGTAATTCATTACTTTCCACCTCTGCTACTACTAATACTATAAACTATTAGTATTCTAATACTACTATTAGTACTAGTACACTTTGCTAATACTACTGGTATTACTGCTACTATAATTACTTCTACTACTACTACTACTACTACTAACAGTAGAACTATTATTACAATAAATACAATTACTACTACTATTAGAAACTATTTTTCCATCTGCTAATTTATACTGCTATATTTTTTTCTTATTATTACTGTTAATGTTATTAGTACAGCTCTTATTACTACTACTCCTGTTAGTACTAAAATGACTACTTCTATTATTAATGGTAACACTATATTGCTGCTGCTACCGCTATTCCTAATAATGCATTGCAATAAATGCAAATTATTAGTGTTATTACTAATAGTAATACCATTGCTGCTTTTATTTTAAATATTATTATTACTACTAAGTTCTACTATACTACTACTTCTGCTACTATTATTACTATTAGTACTACTACTATTACTACTGTTACTACTATTAGTAACACTGCCACTAATACTGCTATTATGATTACTACTAAAATTATATCTTGAATGTTCATTACTAATTACTAGCAGTAATGCAATTAATGCTTTACCTTTTAGTACTATCACTGCTACTACTATTAGTACTACAACATAGTATCTAGTAAGTCAAAAATGATGTGTTGCAACTATTCTGTATTTCCTTCAGAAAATGCACTTTTCTAGTTTATTGATGCCGTTCTTATGATTTTGATTAATATTCTCAAAGCCTATTTTTATGTTTGCAGTCATGGAGTTCCAAACATCTAGAATGCCATTCCTGGGAAGGAGGGAACCTCTTACCTCCGTGTACAGTTACAGTTCCTACGTTCCAGGTAAAATTCTACATCACTTAAAGTATTGCTTAAAGCTGCAGTCCATAAGATTAGTAGTACTCATAGACTGTGTATAGCTGAACAGAGCATCGTCTCTCAAAAGTGAAGCCACCACAGGTCGGGCGCCCCCTGCTGTTCGGTTGCAGAAAGCTGTGTAACTCCACCCATCCCCATAGGTTTCAATGGCAAAACAGCAGACAACTTTCAATCACATTTTTTCCAATATACTGTAATTCTACCTCCATTATTTAAATGCAGCAGCTAGTGTAACATCTGCTTATATTGTTACGTTTTTATATCCCCACAGAATTAATTTTTTAAAACGTTATTCAGCTCTATTCAAAAAGGTGTGGTTATTGTAAAAGGGCTGGAATACACCTAGCCGGGGTGGGACCAATGACTGTATGGGCGGGACCATAGACTGTGTGAGCTCTGTGGAGGCAGCCCTCAGGGGCAGGGGTTATTTAAATGAGTAGGCGGTCTCTCCACAGTATTCCTCCCTCCTCTGGTCTCTACTGCGCTCTACAGACTCGGGTTTCAGAATCGCCAACATGGAGGAAGATTTTGGCTTCATTTTCATTGAATGAATGGGAACGGCGACACGGCGTCCATCTTTTTTTACAGTCTCTGGTAGTACTGCTCAAAATCATGTACAGTTTTTTACATTAACCTGCATTTAAAGGTCTCTTGTACTGGCTTTACGCAATTACACATTCTCACCAGATTTTCACATAATTTACAAAATATCACTTTAACTATAAGTAAATGCGAAGGTAAGCACAATGGGTAGTAAATTCTTTTTTTTTTTTACTATTTCTGATGCATATTTTTATCTGTTTTTGAAATGTCAGCCCAAAGACGAACTCTACCTGAGATCGAGTTGTTCAGCTCCCGCAGTAAGTCCTGACTTTCAAATGAAATTCCATATTATTTTTCATATTATTTAATATGGAGAACTGTAGGTAAGGAAGCTCTATTAAAAAATCCCTTTGCCAATTTTTACCTTTGCAGGCATCGAGCCATCACTGATTGAAAGGATGAGCTTCCGTGGTCAAGGTAATTTTCTGTGTTGTCTATATTACTATAGGTAATATAGGTATTGCGTAAAATAGAAAGTAGGTAAGTAAACATGTGCAAAATGTTTTTTTACTTCTACTTTTTACATTTTCAAATTTTTCTACTCCTTACATTAAAAAAAAAACTCATTTCATTTCAGCTCGTTTTATTCCAGCTTCTCATCGTTCAATAAAACACCTATCCAGATAAATCTAACATATACCACACCCGACACCATATTGCATATTGCAGAGACTCAAGAGAACTCCAGACAAACTCCAGTCCAACTAAGCTTCTTTAATATATTTATTATATATTCTACCAAAATATATTCCTGAGTCTTTGCCCCAAGTGAAGGAGTTCGAGTTTCTCAGGCTTGTTCACAAGTGAGGGAACCATGGCGCGTGAGATTGGCCAGAGAATCGAAATATAAGCTTTCGAATTTACCAGTTGATCTTTGTTCCTACACTTGGGTTAGGACCAAACGAATGAGATATACAAGAATCAGAAGGATGGATGGGGTTTTAGTTAGACATGAGGTGAGAATCTCAGTCATCCGTAAGGGACTAGGAGTAGAAAGGTTGCTCCTTTGTGGTTTGAGCATCTGATAAGGATGCCACCTCACTAAGGAGGTGTTCCTCCGGCCACATTCAGGTGGGAGAAGATTACGGGTTATATCAAGAACTAGGTGGAGTGATTATATCACCATTTTGGTCTAGGGACGTCTTGGGATTCCCCAATGGAAAGGGAAGTTTGATACCTCTGCGACTGAATCTCAGATAAGTGGTTGACAATAGATGGATGGATGGATGGTATTGATAGAGAATGAGAAAAGGAAGTGTCTATTATCAAACCCTGTTGAACACCACAAGTCAAACAGTAGTGAAGTAGAAAAAATCACAAATTTCCTCTAAAACAATTCATTGTTCTGTGTTTAGGATAAGAAGGAAATGAACTCAAGACCCGGCCCACTCTTCTAAATGACTGCATTTTTACCTTTGCAGATTCAACAATTACAATTGCAGCTCTAGGAAGGCCCCTCCATCTGGGCAGGTTGTACGACTGCCGCAACGATTCCTTCATTACAGGTAATATTCATTGAAGGTGTGGAAACATCTTAAAGATTATTGAGAGAAATGGAAGCCTTTAGAGCTAAATTTCAAGTGCCATAGTAAAGGGTCTGAATACTGAATGTCCATTTGAAAACGTATTGGTTATTGAGTTGAGTATAGTTGAGTTGCTGGTGGAGAATTTAAAAGGGTGTGAAGACTTTCCAAATGCATTGTAGTTGTACAGGAGTTCGACAATGAAACTGAAATACCTGTCATTTTAGTGTGGGAGGTTTCATGGCTAAATTGGAGCAGCCTGGTGATCAATCTTCATTAATTGCACATTATTGCACCAGTAAGAGCAGAGTGTGAAGGTTCAGTTAGCAGGGTAAGAGCACAGTTCTCTCAAAATATTGCAATGCACACAACATTATGGGTGACATACGAGAGTTCAAAAGAGGACAAATTGTTGGTGCACGTCTTGCTGGAGCATCTGTGAGCAAGACAGCAAGACTTTGTGATGCATCAAGAGCCACGGTATCCAGGGTAATGTCAGCATACCACCAAGAAGGACCAACCACATCCAACAGGATTAACTGTGGACGCTGTAAGAGGAAGCTGTCTGAAAGGGATGTTCGGGTGCTAATCCGGATTGTATCCAAAAAACATAAAACCACGGCTGATCAAATCACGGCAGAATTCAATGTGCACCTCAACTCTCCTGTTTCCACCAGCACTGTCCGTCGCCACAGTAAGTTATTGTGCTCTAAAACCAGGTGTTTTAGTTTCACTGTCCAACCCCTGTAGTTGAAGTCTGTACAGTAGTACATGTGTAGTCATGAAATTATATATGAAAAATCAATTCTAGTTGGTCACTTGTTTCAGGTGTTACTCTCTGGGACGAAGAGGAATTGAATAAAGATCTGCGACCAATGGAAAAGCCAAATACAGAGGTGCATTACTCCAATTCGGACTCAATCCAGAAAAAGGCCAGACTCCTGAATGTGAGCGCTTCCCTTAAAGCCAGCTTTCTGGGGGGCTTGGTGGAGGTTGGGGGCTCAGCCAAATACTTAAATGACCAGAAGTCCTCAACAAACCAGTCGAGGATTACCATGCAGTACATCCAGACAACGAGACGCGAAGAACTAACCATGAAGCACCTCAGCAAAATCACCTACCCTCAGGTGTTCGAGGACAAGAACGCCACTCATGTCGTTACGGGTGTGGACTACAGAGCTCAGGCTTTTATGGTGTTTGATAAAATGACCTCAGAAGAGGAAGACGTAAAATCGGTCGATGGAGCTGTTGAGGCAATGGTTAGGAAGATGTTTCCTGTTGACGGCAAAGCGTCTGTAAACCTGAGCACTGAGGAGAAGAGCCTGGCTGAAAATATCAACTGCACTTTCTACGGCGACTTTGAGCTTGAGGAGAACCCCACCACGTTCGCGGAAGCCGTGCAGTTGTACAAGAAGCTGCCATCTTTCTTGAAGCAGGATAAAAGCAAAGCCGTGCCGTTGAAGGTTACTCTGTATCCCCTTGCCTCTTTGGACAGCAGAGCAGCTAAACTGGAGAGGAGTGTCCAAGAAAGCCTGCTAAACAAAGTTGAAAGTGCATTGGATGAGCTGACAACTGTGGACATGAGATGCCAAGATTTGCTTAAAAACAAAACAGTCAATGATTTTCCAGATGTCAAAGAAAGGCTGCAGACCTTCCTGGAATTGTATAGTGACTATAAGTCGCTGTTCAAGAAAGAACTGCGAAGGCTCCTCCCTGCTATCCGGAGTGGGGAGGAAAACGAGCAGGAGTTGGTAAACATTCTGAAAATCCATCAGGCATCTCCTTTTAGACCTAAAATCCTAAAACAGTGGTTGGAGAGCTTCCAGATTGAAGTAGATCGGCTGCACGACTACATCGGTGAACTGAGCAGCATTACATCTACAGTTACTTCTTCGGAGAGGTTCACCAGCATTCTCAGTAAGAGCACAGTGGATACGGTCATATGCTTCTCCTTCACGTCTTTGAAGGACGAAGACCCAATCCTGGCATCCCTTCCGACCATATTCGACGACTTTGAGAAGCTTCCTTCGCAACCAAAAACTCCAACTGACCAAATTGATGGATTGCGCTGGTTCAACAACCCAGAAATTATTAGGAGCATGAACAAGAACGTCTTGCTCTTTAAAAACTTCTGCGAAGCAACCAGAACAAGCCCAACACCATGTTCGTCATCGCCACAATCCCAGACCCCTCCAACCCAGGCACCTCCATACGCCGCTATGAAAAATGCGAAATGGTGGATGGCAGCTTCCAGCCTGTGTCCAAGCCTCCTCTGCCCACGGTGGAGATCTTGGACAAGAGCGTGGTCCTCAAGCTTCAGAAGCCCCCAACTGGAGTGCCAGTGAAGTTCAGAGTAGAATACAAAGCAAGCCATTCAGATTCTGAAGCCTGGGAGTTCAAAGACACTCCTGATGCACAAGAAAGCTTCACACTAACCGATCTGGAGATGGCGCACCAGTACTGGGTTCGGTACAGAGCAGTCAGCGATGTGGGGATGAGTGAAGCCAGCGACGCTGTACCCTTCTCTCTCAAGGGGACGGTCAATGTTTCAGTGGGACACAAATGGGTGAGTGCATATTCTCTCCTTTTTATAGACATTTAAAGGTACAGTGTGTAATTTTATTGTTTCTATACAACCATATACATTCCCATAAAAAACATAAAATATAAAAACTGTGTGGACAATTTACCTACACCTTTTCTTCATTGGAGACAGTATGAACCCCAAATGTTTTTGATATATAGTTATATTATTACACTGACAGGAACTTATACACACATACACACACAGGAACACATATCTATAGGAGGTGACAAAACTAGTTGTCAGGACTAGACAGAAGTCAGACACATGCAGATTTAAAAAAAGGAGAGAGGCTTTTATTACAAGACTAGGATAAATGCCAAACCAAAGTACATACCAAAGAATGCAAGCTCGGACAACTTAGCATATAATGGCTGGGCAAAAATTCAAGTAAAAAATAGAGTAGCAATTGTCATACACAGAAAATCTAACAAGAGCGACAGGAAAGCTAGTAATGCTAAGTGGCTAGTCAAAACTAGCCACTTGAACTGAAGAAAGGAGAGGGTATACATAGACAGAGTAGCAGGTGAAAACAATCAATAATCAGGCAACTGAGACGAGTGAGTGTCATGTGATGATGATCAGGAGTGTCAGTGGCATTCTGAGAAATGGAGTCCGGATCAGCTTGAAAGACAGAGGGAAGCGTGACTCTAGTAATGTGACAACTGACTGAGCTCCAGTGTTTCCTGCTTTTATATAAAAACAAACACACAGAAACACACATATATACATATATTCCTTATACACTTTTCTTTACACACACTTGCTTGTATTAAGGACTATGTGGTGCTTTATAGCCTGTACTTCTTTCTGTTTATTTATGGATGTCTGCAGCCAAATGCCAATGTTAATACTACATTGACCTTGGAATCTGTTAAGATACGAATGTGCCAAAGTCAGAGCTCACCTGCTTCTTAGAGAGAATGGCAAGTGACACAATGATTGGTTTATTTCACGGTACGTCCAAAACTCACCCATGATTAATTCAGAGAATTACAAAGTGATCGATACCAAAGACATCGATACGACCTAAATCAAGCTGCAGATCGCTAAAATAGAGCCCTAAATGTTAAACTGAACTGTCCTAAATTTGGTATCATCAAAGGTTTCAAACAAATTCAAGCATTTTTATTTTGAGACATTGACCACATTGTCATCCAACTGTGCTCCACACAGGACTGGAAAACATCTTCCCTCTTTAACGATGTGAGGACAAAAATCATGACCAGCTTGGGAATCTCACGGTGGAATCTGTCCACCATTGACTCAGAGGTGACAAATCGACTCAGCAACGTTGTGAGTAACCAATAAAATGAGGTTCAATAGAAGTATCTTAAGTAAGACTTTATTAAAGGAGAACATGATGAAAAGTACTTACAGTACCTTTGATAAATAGCACACCTCCGTTCTACCACAGTGTTCCTAGATCCAGAAAGTTTCTGAAGCTACTTTGAGCTGGATAACGGTGTAAAAAGTGATTTATCAGGGTAAATTATGCTCCGTGTCACCCAGTCTGAAGGGTGTTCGGACAAACTGTTAAAATTTCTGGATCTCAGAACGCTGTGAGAGAACGGAGGTGTGCTATTCATCAAAGGTAAGAACTTTTTATCATGTTTTACTACAACAAAAGTCCATTTTACACTGGAGTTCTCCTTAATTTTTTCCAGTTCCAATGATCATATAGGACACATTTTAGTTCTATAATAATTACAGACTGTAGTTCTATATCTAATTCTCTGTTTTTACTTTATTATTATTATCCTCCTTTTACCCTGTTCTTCAATGGTCAATTTGGGTGGTGGGTTATTCAGTGGTTACTATCATTGAAATGGTAGTGGTATGTTGGTACGAGTGCAGCAGTGCTGCCTGAGTTCTTAAACCCCTCAGTTTCACTGCTGAGCTAAGCATAATCCACCAATAGCATCCTGTGAGCAGCATTGCAGGCTAAAACTGAGACTGGTATTTGTCTTGTCATTTTTATTATAGAGACTTCCCTACGCTGACACAATCCCCGGAGGGCTGAGACCTGGAATGGCTATATATTACCAAGGGGTTGTTGATCCAAAAGCCACTGAGTATGTAGTCCTGACACTGACAACACAATACAATACATCAAGAACATATACTTCCCACACCATAATCCCCCCTACACCAAACTTTATGGCTGAGTTGCTGTCGTTCCCAGTTACCCACTTACACTGTGTTATAATATCACTGACAGTTGGCTGTGGAATATTTAGTAGTGAGCAGTGAGGAAATTTCACGACTGGACTTGTTGTTGCAAAGGTGCTGCTTCCTATAGTATCACGTTACCACAGTGCTGGAGCTCACTGTCTCATTGACTGTGTATAGCTGAACAGAGCATCAAGAGTCACTCAAAAGTGAAGCCACCACAGGTCGGGCGCCCCCTGCTGTTCGGTTGCAGAAAGCTGTGTAACTCCACCCATCCCCATAGGTTTCAATGGCAAAACAGACAACTTTCAATCACGTTTTTTTTTTCTAATATACTGTAATTCTACCTCCTTTATTTAAATGCAGCAGCTAGTGTAACCTCTGCTTATATTGTTAAGTTTGTATATCCCCACAGAATTCGTTTTTTAAAACGTTATTAAGCTCTATTCAAAAAGGTGTGGTTATTGTAAAAGGGCTGGGTTACACCTAGAGCCGGGGTGGGACCAATGACTGTATGGGTGGGACCATAGACTGTGTGAGCTCTGTGGAGGCAGCCCTCAGGGGCAGGGGGTATTTAAATGAGTAGGCTGTCTCTCCACAGTCTTTCTCCCTCCTCTGGTCTCTACTACACAGACTCGGGTTTCAGGATCGCCAACATGGAGGACGATTTTTCATTGAAAGAATGGGAACGGCGACACGGCGTCCATCTTTTTTTTACAGTCTCTGATTTGTCTATTGTTCTGACTAATAAGCAGATCAGAACACATTTAATGACCAATTTATGCAGAAATCAAGATAATCCCAAAGGGTTCACATACTTTTTCTTCCAACTCTCTTGAATCTATAAATCACTCTCTGGGCATTTGCCATCTTATATCTCTTCACTGATCTCACTTAATAATAATGCAGATCACCTGTCAGGTACCAAGAGTTTTTAGTGAACTGGGACAATCTGCTTTTAGCTACAGAACAGAGCAGCACCAGCGAGCTGGAATTCACTACAGGAAATGTTGAAGCTCAGCTCGCTGGGATCACTGAATCATTTTAAACTTTTAGTTTCTAATCACCATCAGAAAGCCTGTGACTGTTTTAAGTGACTTTTTTATTAGTTTATCTTTTTTTTCTCATATTATTTATATATTTTTTATTTTTTTATTTATTTTGTTTATTTATTTTGTTTATTCATTATAACTTTTATTTTTTATTTCATTTTAATGTTTTGTATTTTCATTCTTGTTCTTAGTTCTATTACTCATTTAATCACTTATCATTTTTAATATTTGACTTTACTTCTACTATTATCTATTTACTTATTTACTTATTTTATATTTTATACATTTTTTATTTTTATGTCAAATTTGTTTTTTTTTTATGGTATTTTAGTATTTTCTGTTTTACATATGTATTTTTATTAAATGTTAATTTAAAATGCGTACTTTTATTTATTTTTTATTTTTTATTATTATTATTTTTTTTTTTTCTTAATTATCATTGAATGTGTTCAATCCCTTTGATGTAATAAAGGCTCGGCAACATTGTAAATGAGGGTCACCCTCAATGTTTCTTCCCGAGTGAAAATAAAGGTTGATTGATTGATTGATTGATTGAACTCTACCTACTCATTGGAATTTCTCCCACACAGGTTTGTCATAGATCTCCAGAGCGGGAATGACATTGCCCTTCACTTTAAACTTGACATTAGAAACATGTCAGCGATCTGCGACTGCTGCAGGAATGAACGCTGGGAGGGTGCTTCTTACGTCAACAAAGCCTTTCCTCTGTGCCCTGGATCAGCCTTCGATATGTTCATGGTCATTAAAAAAGAAGGATATGAGGTATGTTAAAGATGCAAAAATGTCCTAAAACCAAGAAAACACTTGAATAGAAACTGAAAGTTTTCGGTAATAACTTTTTATCTTTTTTTTAGGTGTATATAAACGGTGAGAAGTTTTGCAATTTCGATCACCGAATTCCAGTTGAGAAAGTAAAAACCTTCAACATCCGTGGAATAGTCTTAATCAACACCATGGGCTATGTAAATGTAAGTCAGTCTTCTTACTTTTACGTTTTTTCAGCCAAATAGCAGAAATAATGTGAATAAATATTGAGGTTTATTGCAGGGGTGACCAAACTTTTTTTGTTGAGGAGAAATATATTTGAAGTCACGGGCCACAGACTCTGTAATAAAACAAATAATAAAATATACCACTTTAAATGATACATTTTCCTGATTACTTTCATTTACACATCATTTTACTTTACTTACTATCTTTATCTTTGACAGTGTTGTGTAAACTAAGATTTTTCAAATTGATGTTTCATATCATGATGTCTCTTAATATAAAACTCCTTAATTACGGCAACTTTTAGACTCTTTGGGCTGTTTTTCTGCGCTAAAACTGCGCACTCTCTCCGCTTTTAGACTCTTTGGCCCGTTTTTCTGCGCTAAAACTGCGCACTCTCTCCGCTTTTAGACTCTTTTGCCTGTTTTTCTGCGCTAGAAATGCGCACTCTCTCCGCTTTTAGACTCTTTTGCCCGTTTTTCTGCGCTTGAAATGCGCACTCTCTCCGCTTTTAGACTCTTTGGCCCGTTTTTCTGCGCTAAAACTGTGCACTCTCTCCGCTTTTAGACTCTTTTGCCTGTTTTTCTGCGCTAGAAATGCGCACTCTCTCCGCTTTTAGACTCTTTTGCCCGTTTTTCTGCGCTAAAACTGTGCACTCTCTCCGCTTTTAGACTCTTTTGCCTGTTTTTCTGCGCTAGAAATGCGCACTCTCTCCGCTTTTAGACTCTTTTGCCCGTTTTTCTGCGCTAAAACTGTGCACTCTCTCCGCTTTTAGACTCTTTTGCCCGTTTTTCTGCGCTAAAACTGTGCACTCTCTCCGCTTTTAGACTCTTTTGCCCGTTTTTCTGCGCTAAAACTGCGCACCCTCTCCGCTTTTAGACTCTTTGGCCCGTTTTTCTGCGCTTGAAATGCGCACTCTCTCCGCTTTTAGACTCTTTGGCCCGTTTCTGACACCTAGCGTTCAAACTTTGAATCTCACATTATAAAAACCTGCTTAACAGCGGGCCAACTTTCATTCTATTTCTAAAATATCTTGCGGGCCGCTCCAAAAAAGGAAATCCTGCTCTCTTCATCAGATTTCTTATTTTTTATCATATTTTAAGGTTTTACTTCCATCTAAAATAATTTGAGTATGCCGTTTACACGGCTACTTGAATAATCAGACAACTATCGTATTCTCTTTATATTCAGTGTCTGCATCACTGCGCAAGACTTTGGGTTCCCATAACAGTATTCTGAATGAAGCTTATACAAAAACAAATATGTATTAAACAGCTCTGGAATAAAATAAGAGACCACGTAAAAAATCAGAGTTTCTTTTATTTTACCAAATTAAAAAAAACTCTGGAATATAATCAAGAGGAAGATGGATGATCACAAGCCATCAAACTAAACTGAACTGCTTGAATTTTTGCACCAGGAGTGAATAGCATAAAGCATAAAGGTATCCAAAAGCAATGTGTAAGACAGGTGGAGGAGAACATGTCAAGATTTATTTCTGAAATCTTAAAACTTTATGAATATGAACTTGTTTTTTTTTTTTTTTTTGCATTATTTGAGGTCTGAAAGTTCTGCATCTTTTTTGTTATTTCAGCCATTTCTCATTTTGTGCACATAAATGCTTTAAATGACAATATTTTTGAATTGTGGAATGTGGGAGAAATGTTGTCTGTAGTTTATAGAATAAAACAACAATGTTCATTTTATATATATTTCTCTTTTCTGCCCAGAACTGGAGCACATCAACCTTTGGTAAAGAACAAAGCCGAGAAAACTCACGTGGGAGGAATTCCGATGTCCAGTTTGGAGAGGCATACCCGGTCTGCAACCCTGTGAGTAACACGGCTCTGTGGACGTTATAAAGCTTCTGGAAACTACCCGGATCTCCAGCCCTGTGGTTTGAAGAATACAGTCATATGAAAAAGTTTGGGCACCCCTATTAATCTTAATCATTTTTAGTTCTAAATATTTGGGTGTTTGCAACAGCCCTTTCAGTTTGATATATCTAATAACTGATGGACACAGTAATATTTCAGGATTGAAATGAGGTTTATTGTACTAACAGAAAATGTGCAATATGCATTTAACTGTGCATCGGTCAACAATACATTTTACTCATCATTTTTTCAGTGTTTCTACAATCAAATAAAGGTCAAATGAATTTGCATTTTCCATAGTATCCTAACTTCTCATGTGGTGATGCAGTTCACTCACACCTAAACATGCAATTCTTATCTTCACCACAGAGCAAAACCTACACAGGACCAATAGCTGGAGGCCTGAGAGCTGGACAGGCTTTGTTCTTCCAGGGTGTCGTTCCAACAGATGCCAAAAAGTAAGCCATCGTGTAACAGTGACTGAGTTGTTCAACATCACTAATGCTAAATTAGCAACACTAGCGACATGGTTGTTCAACATCGCTATTGCTGAATTAGAAACGGTAGAGACAGGGTTTTTCAACATCACTAATGCTAAATTAGAAGCTCTAGCGACAGGGTTGTTCAACATGGCTAATACTACATCAGCAATGCCAGCAATAGGGTCGGCCAACGTTGCTAATTTTCGGTTAACAGTACCAGTGACTGAGTTGTTCAACATCACTAATGCTAAGTTAGAAATGCTAGCGACAGGGTTTTTCAACATCACTTATGCTAAATTAGAAACGCTAGAGACAGGGTTTTTCAACATCACTAATGCTAAATTAGAAATGCTAGCGACAGGGTTTTTCAACATCACTAATGCTAAATTAGAAATGCTAGCGACAGGGTTGTTCAACATGGCTAATACTACATCAGCAATGCCAGCAATAGGGTCGGCCAACGTTGCTAATTTTCGGTTAACAGTACCAGTGACTGAGTTGTTCAACATCACTAATGCTAAGTTAGAAACGCTAGAGACAGGGTTTTTCAACATCACTAATGCTAAATTAGAAACGCTAGCGACAGGGTTGTTCAACATTGCTAATACTACATCAGCAATGCCAGTTGCTAATGCCATGTTAGCAATGCCTGTAACAGGGTTGTTCAACATTGCTAACGTCATGCAGCGGCCGGGTCGTGCAATGTTTCTAATGTCACATTAGCAAACGGGTTGCCAAACGTTGCTAATTCCACATTGTGAATGGTTATTCTTTCAATGCTCATAATGTTATGGCTGATATCTCATATATATGGTCTATATCCAACAAAATAAGTATCGTAAAAATAAATTGTATTTTTCCCAAATTTCAGCATTTCAAGTAATACGTTTTGTGTGGTTCTTTCAGCTTTGCGATAAATCTGATGTTAGAGAACAGGGAAGACATCGCATTCCACTTCAACCCTCGCATTGAGACCTCCAGTGTGGTCTGCGACAGTTGCCAAGGTGGTTGGTGGACAAGAAAAGTCGAGTTTTATAAGTCTCCATTTGTCAAAGGAAGCGCCTTCGACATCTTCATGGTTGTTAAACCAGATAACTTCAAGGTACAGAGTTTAAAAGAGTAAAAATAGTAGATTGCAGCGTATAGGAAATGCTCCTTTACACTCAGTGTCTTTGCATGTGGTTTGGCATTGTATTCTTGAAAAACGTGTTGCTTACAACAGTCTTCTGCATGGTTATTTTTTATCTAATTAGCTTTTCAGTATAACACAGGGGAGCTGCGTCTCTGGTTGAAGGCGCTAAATTAAAAAACATCCACACAAACTAGGGGTGTCCCGATTTCGATATTTCATCGAAATCGATCACAATTATGTCACTGTCTCGAGCCTCGAAGACAAAAGGCGGATCGACGCACGCTACGCAAATGGCGCAGCACACTGTAGCCGCATTGTGACAGCTCAAAGAGCAGGCCGTTCTCCAGAGAATGTGGACATTCTCATCTCCTTAAAGAAAAACTTAAAAATATATAAAAATAACAGTTGTTTTGTCTAGCCTCAAATATGTTAATAGTTTTGGTACCTTAAGGAGCATCTTTCTCTCAGATAAAGTTAATAATATATCTTTGCTATAGAAAAAAACTTATTTTCCTTAGAGTTCAGTTTGTTTAGGCTCTAATTGTTCTATTATTTTGTACATGACTGTTCCTGTATTTTTAATTATTTATTTATTTTATGTTGCACATTGCTGTTTTAATAGTGCACACTGCTGCTACCAAAAAATGTCACTAGATGGCATTACATATATATCTTAATTCAATTATTTAAATTTGACCATTAGTGCCTAATGTGGTGTATTACAGATCACTTGTATCACTTTGCATCACTTATATCAAGCCCACCTTTTGAAATAAGTCTCTCTGCTGTAAAAAAAAAGAAAAAGAAAAAAGAAAATCAAGAATCGAATCGAATCGTGACCCTAAGATCGGAAATAAAATCGAATCGAGGAATTAGAGAATCGTGACACCCCTAACACACCTCTTTTTTTTGTACTGTGCTCTTCTTACCATGTTGTCGGTAGCTTCAGATTAGTCCAGTACCTTTATCCTCTTTTTCCTCTTTTTATCCTCTTCTGCCCAGGCTAGTGAATTGGGACACAGCCGGGAAAAAACGCCCTTAAAAGGAGATAGGGAGCCCAAGAACGGGCAGAAAACAAGAACTAAAGTTTGTAGGATACAAATCTTTTGCTCTCGCCTCTTTAGGTCATTGTGAACGGACACTTTTTCTGTGAGTTCCAGCGCCGAGATCCTTTGGAGAAAGTGAAAGACCTGAACATCAATGGAGACGTCTTCATGAACCACTTCGGCATCTGTGAAGTAAGATGTTTTAAAGCGTTACTTCACAGAACAGCTTTGGGTAGAGTAACACAGTAATTTTAGCATTGATTAAAATATATATATATTATTTTCTTTTTCTTTCTCTCAGGTGGACCAGATTAAAATAAGTGTCACCTTGCCTGCCCACAAAGGAAACTGATCGCCACGACTACCCAAGATGTCTTATTTTTTATAAGTACTCAAGTATCATTGTGTTTATAACAGGTTTTGAGTACTCAATATAGAGAAAAAAGTTTTGTGACACCAGTTTATTCATTGTGTCTTCCTATTTAAAAGATTTGATCATGCTTTTGTTGGATTAACTGTCTCTATACTGTTCATAGAACACTTTCTACTAGATTATTAAACATTGGTGTAAGGATTTGATTGCATTCAGTAGCAACAAGAAAGATGTTGGATGATCCCTAATGTATTCATGTATACAGTTTCTCCTCCAGAGTCCTATTCTATTGGAAGCATCTATTCACAGGGGCTAAACAAGCTGTTTAAGTGTGTACATTAGAAGGGGTGTCCACAAATAAAAGTGGTTATATATAGTAGGATTTGTTTTTTTTTCACTTTCATTTCACTGAACTTTCACTTAAGTGGAGAAGCTCTTTATCGCAAATAATATGATATAAATGATTTACTGGAAAATGCTAATAAAACAATATATTCCTTAAATTTCTCTTTAAATCTTTGAGATTTATTTGACTACAGACAGTTTGAATCCTAGATATGTCATGTTTTATCTGCTCAATAACTTCAATTAATTCATTAATATACATCCATTATTGCATTTCAGACCTGCAATATAGTATATATCATATAATAATATAGTATTATATAACCTAACACTTAAAACAGAGGAAAACATTTAGTAAAACAATATACAATATATTCGAGAATATATAGATAATTTATTTTTTAAATATGAAAATTCATTGAAAATATATAGATCTTTTTTTATCTGAAAATATGTATAGATATTTTTTTAATTTGAAATTTCATTGATTAGATATTTTTTAAATATATGATCTGATCTGATTTGTTATTTGAAAACGATAAATCTGACTTTTTATCAGCAAATTTAAGGATTTTTTTTTAAGCTGAAAATATATATATATAAAAAATCAGAAAATGCATAGATTTTTTTGTAATCTGAAAGTTAGTTTGAAATAAATTATTTTTAATAGCAGACTGCTTCACCTCACAAGTTTAGAACACAAAAAATGTCAAAATTCAATACTATGAATTACGCTTATAAATATTTGAGGTTGTTTAAAAGTCAAATTTAATTCAAATACATAAAATGCATATTTAAATACTTATTTTAAATAAATAAACATTATGTACATAAAATCTTGTGAACATACTGACTCACCATTTATTATAATAAAATGGCAAAAAAAATGTTAGATGGACAGAAATAAAGGAGCTTAATAATAAATTGTATAAAAACAAGACTTTTTGTTTATTTTTAGAAAATGAAAATCTGCATTGTTTATTTGGAGCAAATATAGAAATGGTACAGAAATTGCCTATTTTTATAATTATTTATTTTTCTATAATTTATTTAATTTGTTATAATAATTTATGGATCGTTTTAAAGCTTTATTTCTAGAAGATTCTGGTGTGATTTGGAACAGTCTGGCTTAGTGAACTGTGTGTGGGTCCATCTCAAATGGCTTAGTGCTCACTATGTAGGGCACTAGGTGAATCACTGAACTGTATTATGTGATCTTTTGTGCCTAAATAATATATAAATTATTATTATACTCTTTGTGCTGTATATAGTGTTGATATCTGTGCACACACATATAATTATTAGTTTCTAATGTTTTTCCTTTATTAGACACATTAAGTACAATGGTTGCAGAAGCCCTAAATTAATTGACTTCGTAGCTAGGGAGCTAGTGAGCCGTTTGAGACGCACCCTAATTTCTAGTAAGCGAGTCACTTTAGCGGCTCTTTTTCCCGGTCAGCAGTAACTCAGTTCAGTTCACTGATAAGAGTCGACTCCTTCAGCTCACTGGTGACTCATCACACAGCCAGAAGCTTTCCACACAAATAGACAAGTTTTGTGATAAGTGTGATATTACCTTTGCTTAAAAAAAAGAAAAGAAAAGAATACTATATTCAGTCTAGCTAATTGATAAAATCTGAATTGTCTACAAGGATGAAAAAAAAATAAATAATCGGTTCTTTTATTTTTATTTACTTACATATATATTTTTCGGTTTTTATACTGTAGAATTAGAAAGACAATACCTGCTGCACATATTTAAGATTTAATTTACACATTTAATTATATATATATATATATAAGATATGAGGACATATATAAAAAATATATAACCCGGTCAAACACAGAATAGGAAAAGCAATTAAACAATTAAACATTTAAGTAATGCATTCACACACATCAGAAATGTGTTGTTTATGGGGGTTATTTATGAGCTTATAGGAATTAATAGTGAATTGAATTTCAGCAATTGTGAGTCTATGATAGCTAGGAGCAGTTATGTGCACTAATATATAAATAATTAATTGATACGTCTAAAATAATTATAGTTATAAATATCATTATTAATTAATTTATTTATTTAAAACAAATACATTCAAAAAATATGTGGTCAAGGAACTTGTGTTCTGGCGGTCTTTCTGTATGTATTTATTTATTTATTAATTGATTTATTTGTTTGTTGCTGCATTTGAATAGCCATTTGCAACATTTTGTAAAACTCACCTGGAAACAAGAGAACTATCATGAAAATCACATGAAAACAAAAAAATATATATAATACATAAAATGTAAAATATAAGTAAAGTATGATATGCAGCTCAAACATAGAATATCATTGAAAAGTTACTTTATTTCAATAATTTAGTTCAAAATGTAAAACTCATATCTTATATAGTGTTGGTCCACTGTGTTATATTAAGTCCACAGTCAGTGCAGGGTTTTCCAGTAATATCTTACAGCACTTCCCTCTGCTGACTTCCTCTTCGGATTTTATTTTCCAGCAGGACTTGGCACACTGCCCACACTGCCAAAAGTACCAATTGGTCTAATATAATATTCATATTTTTTAAGATACTGATTTTTAAAAGAAAGAAACGCTTAAAATAGATCACTCTGTGTGAAACACATCAATATAATTATATATCTTTATATTTATTATCTTATATAACGGGGGTTAAATAGGACGTGGGCAGGCTCAATCAAGTGAACACCGATAGAGTCGGTTCACAGAGTCGGTTCACGGAGTCGACTCGCTCCTGAATGACTCATCACCAGCTACAGCTAGCTAACAGCACTAGCCGGTGTAAAGCTAAGCTGGCTAGCTGAGAAGATGGCAGCTTCGCTGGAAGACGAGTTTGAAGACGCCCCTGATATAGAGCCGCTGGAGCCCACGCTGAAGAACATCATCGAGCAGAAATCTCTCAAATGGATTTTCGTGGGCGGGAAAGGTGGAGTTGGGAAAACGACCTGCAGGTAACTTTAGCTGAAACGCTGAGCTTATGAATGAAGCTAACCGGCTAACCACAATGCTAAGCTAACGGGGCTAAGCTAACGTCACTTATATAGACAGCTAGCTTAGCTTAGATAATACAATGTTATGTATTAGCTTAGGTTACTTAGGTTTATCTGACAGTGTTTTAACTAGTGATTCTTTATCTTTTAAATGCTTGTTTTTTGAGTTACACTCGCTGTTAATTTTTCTACTTTTCACTGAATCATTTTAGCAAGTCCTTTACTGACAGATGTATGTATTAGAAAATGTTTTACATCAGCAAATTGAGCTTAAATGATTTTAAAGACGCCAATAAATTCATATTAGCTAGAGTAAAAAGTGAGGTAGGGTTACATTGGTTTTTTTTTTAAACAAACATTTAAACCTGTTGAAAGCAGGTGAAAACAGGTAAGCTACCTAGCTACATTTGTTAACCTCTTAAATGCTTGTTTTTTAGTTACACTAACTAATAGTATTTCTACTTTTGACTAAATCTTTGTAATCATTTTAGTAAGTCTTTTGCTGACAGACTTGTGTTTTAGACAATGTTTTACAGCAGCAAACTGAGCTTAAATGATATTAACTAGCTCAAGAAGCCAATAAATCCATATTAGCTAGAGTAAATAGCGAGGTAGGGTTAAATTGAATTAGATAGTGTATTTTAACAAATCTGTAAACCTGTTGAAAACCGGTGGAATCAGGTAACCTACCTAGCTACATTTAGTAACCTCTTAAATTCTTGTTTTTTTTTTTTGTTAAATTACTACACTTGCAATTAATATTTCTAATTTTCACTGAATCATTTTAGCAAGTCTTTTACTGACAGACTTGTGGCTTTACACAATGTTTTACCTCAGTAATTTTAGCTAAAAAAAAAACGATTAAACAGCTGAAGAAGCTAGTACGTAAAAAAAGTAAATTTATATTTGTGCTTCTGGCTGAATCATTTCATCAACCCTTTTACAGACACCCAGACTTGTGTCTTAGACAATGTTTTACCTTAGCAAATTGAGCTAAAATGAGAGTGACCAGCTGAAAAAGCCAATGAAGCCAATAAACACACATTAGCTAGAGTAAATGTAAGGTAAATTGAGTCAGATAGTTCTTTTTTTTAAACCAGTAAACCTGTTGAAACAGGTAACCTACCCAGCTACATTTAGTAACCTCTTAAATTCTTGTTTTTTAAAGTTACACTAGCCATTAATATTTCTGCCTTTTTACTGAATCCTTTTAACAAGTTTTTCTTACCGACTGGTGTCTTACACAATGTTTTACCTCAACAAATTTAGCCAAAACTTGATTAGAAGTGAGGTAGGGTTAAATTGAGTCAGATAGTTCTTTTTAAACAAAATGTAAACCTGATGAAAACAGGTGAAAACAGGTTTTAATATTTTATAAGGACTATCTGACTCAATTTACCTCACTTTAGCCATATTTGCTGAGGTAAAACACGATCTGGCTGAAGCAGTAAATCCATATTAGCTAGAGTTAAAGCGAGGTAAATGTGAGTCAGATTTCAACCGATTTACAGGTAACCTACCTATTTTATGTAGCTAGTTACATTTATTGACCTCTTAAATTCTTGGCTTTTGAGTTACACTAACCATGTATATTTCTGCTGAATAATTAACTGAATAATTTCACCAACCCTTTTACTGACAGACTTGTGTCTTAGACAATGTTTTTCCTGAGCAAATTTACCAAACGAGATGATCTGGCTGAAGAAGCCAATATATCCACATGAGCTAGTTTGAAAGGTGAGGTAGGGTTAAATTGAGTAGGATAAAGCCTTTAAGTTAATGATTATTACTGCTCTTCATCTCAGCTTTCTGTGGGTATGGCTCCCATTCCTAACTTTCTCTATTATTGCTTCAAGATCATGGAAAAAGCAGAAGCTGCATGACCATAGGTCTGCAACTACTGATAATGATATTCAACAAATCTGTTTATTCTTTTTCTTGACACTGAAATTTGTAGTCTGAATTTTGGTATTTTTCAACCACCTTGACCATTAACTACCAGCTTGGACAATTCAAAACCACCTACCAGCAAAAGCTGGTCTTAAACTGGATTTAAAACCAGGTAAAGCCATAGCACATGCAACATGCTGGCTGCCTTATTCAGTGCCAAAATAAGGATTTATCAAGTTAGTGCCTCAGCAGATCCTGTTTTGAGAGATTTTACTCAGTGGTTGAATTTTTCTGCCATACCTATATAGCTATAATGACATTGCAACAGGTGACAAAGTTTACTGGGGAAAAATCTGAAGCTAGCTACAGTTAAAAAGAGGCTTTAGTACCCTTTTTTGCACCTCTAACCTGGATACAAGATAAGATTGAGACGGTTGGACATGGAGGCGTACAAATTCTGTATGGCATTCTGCAGCACATTTACCCACAGTTGTTGTAGGTGGACTTTTAGATCCTGCTGTACACTAGTAGGTTGTTGAAGCTGGAGTCTCAGCTGGTCCTATAAATGCTCAATTGCTGACATATCTGGTGAAAGACTGAAATTGGAGTGTTCTGTTTACAAAACTGCTTGTATAAGCCGATAACTGGATTAAATCGATTATGAACAGATTTTTGAGTGAATTTAAAAGCGCTCTCTGTTTCCTTGAGGATCTTGGTTCATGCTGATGATTTCATGCTCATTTCCTCCCTTCTCCCTTTCTGTTTCTATGTCACAGCTGTAGTTTGGCAGTCCAGCTGGCTGCAGTGAGGGAGAGCGTTCTCATCATCTCCACAGATCCGGCTCACAACATCTCAGATGCCTTCGACCAGAAGTTCTCCAAAGTGCCCACCAAAGTGAAGGGCTATGACAACCTGTTCGCCATGGTCAGTGTTCTTAGTTCGCCTTTGTATTGAAGTTTTCAGACAATAAGGCGCACCAGATTGTAAAGGGACAATAGTAAGGATGCCCATGTTTCCCTTCTAATGGGGAAGCTGAGGGAAGGGCCTAGGTAAACAAAACTGTAATTCCAAAAAAAAAAAAAAAAAAAAAAAAAAAAAACCAAACATTTGGTTTAAAAGTTAAACGAGCGCTGGATGTTAATCTACACAGATTTCTCTCTTGAAAACCGTATATTTGGCTGAGTAAAGTCATTTCGTTTAGTTAGAGTAAGCTTATATTTCCAATATTTTGTGTAAGGACAAGTTTTCATTGAAGTAAGGCTGGATGCAGCAGCATTAGCATTAGCCGCTAACTACAGCGCTACCAGGAAAGTCTACCAATAGCACTAGACTGAAGACGATTGTGTTCCGGTAACCCAGTAATCTATTAGCTAGTGCAAGGGTGTCAAACTCATTTTGGCCGAGGACCACATTGGCATATTGGCTGTCCTCTAAGGGCCAGATGTAACTTATAAATGTAATAAAATGTAACCAAATGTAATATAAAATGAATGTAATTACTCCTTAATGTTAAGTAACTCTCAATATATTATTAATCCAATCAAACTGTTTGCTTGTTGCTCTATTAACATAAATACTTTTAATTTGTCATGTTATGAAATCCAAAAACTCCATCAATTAAGAACCAGTAGTAGTGGCAGTAAGCGTAACTTTGCGGGTATTACAATCCACAAGCATTGTGGGAAATGTAGTTTTTGGTCAAAGCACACTTCTGACCTATTTATTATAGGCACTAAGATCTTACAAGCTCTCGCGGGCAACATAAAAGGACGTGGCGGGCCGCATTTGGCCTGCGGGCCTTGAGTTTGACACGTGAGCTAGTGGTTCATCTTATGTAGCTTGTTTTAACACAGCAAACACGCAGACCACGGTCTATTGTATTCGCCTCTGAACGCTGAAAAAGCTAGCGTTGCGGTTTGCTGTGAGCCAGTGGCTCTGTGAGACACTCAGCCACAGCCCCATCTCACACAAACACTTTATTAAAAACTCATTTAAATACATGTAATTAATTAAAGGCCCTTTTCCTATCACACAAGGCTAAGCTCACCTTCTACACCTTTTCTGTTTTTACAGGAGATCGACCCGAGCCTGGGTGTGGCAGAGCTGCCGGATGAGTTCTTTGAGGAGGATAACATGTTGAGCATGGGCAAGAAGATGATGCAGGAGGCCATGAGTGCTTTCCCTGGCATCGACGAGGCCATGAGCTACGCTGAGGTCATGAGGTGAGGTATCATGAATGTCACTGGAGATTCCACCCCTGCTCTTTAAACACACCCACACGAACGTGCTGCAGAGCACAAACTCGAATTTTAACTCAACAATAAACAGAAAAGGAATAAAATAACATTGCTGTTTCTTTAAATGAGCTGCTTGTGTATATTCACAGTGTGAACTCACAGGTCAGTATCCTCTGTTGAGACGCACAAAAGCGCCACACTGTTAAGATACAAACACGCCAAAGTCAGAGCTCACCTGCCTCTTAAAGGTAATGAGAACTGGCACACTGATTGGTTTATTTATTGTAGTATACACCCAAAACACACTCATGATTAATTAAAGGAGAACTCTGGTGTAAAATTGACTTGTGTTGTAGTAAAACATGATAAAAAGTTCTTACCTTTGATGAATAGCACACCTCCGTTCTCCCACAGCGTTCAGAGATCCAGAAATGTTAACAGTTTGTCCAAACACCCTTCAGACTGGGTGACACGGGGCATAATTTGCCCTGATATATCACTTTTTTTCCACTGTTATCCAGCTCAAAGTAGCTCCACACATTTAAAACGAGGCATTAATAACTTTAAAACTGCACAAGAAGCTTATTAAAAACTACTGTTTACATCATATAATGCTAGTTTCAGCTCCGAGCGCCGCCATTACTCCTGGCGCCGGCTGTAGTCTGGGTAGAGTCTGCATAATTTCTGGATCTCGAAATGCTGTGGGAGAACGGAGGTGTGCTGTTCATTAAAGGTAAGTACTTTTTTATCATGTTTTACTACAACAAAAGTCCATTTTACACCAGAGTTCTCCTTTAAGAGAATTAGTACGTGCCTGGTGTGCGTTTTGAGCTGCACAAGGCATATTTTTAGCACGTTCATGATACCAAACACACCAACATGCCCTAAATCAAGCTGCACAATCTGCAATTGACCACTAAAATAGGGGCTTTAGTCTCAGTAAGGCCTATAGGTGGCACTAACAGCCAAAATAACATCACTGTGTAAAACTCAAGGTGAAACTCACCCTTTTTGTCTCTTTTGTACTTCATCCTCTTAGCATTCTCCTGTTGATTGGCTTGTTTATGTGTGTTAATGTTGCTGTGTTTCTGTGCTGCAGGTTAGTGAAAGGGATGAATTTCTCAGTGGTCGTGTTTGACACAGCTCCCACAGGCCACACTCTGCGTTTACTCAACTTCCCCACTATAGTGGAGCGCGGCCTAGGTCGCCTCATGCAGATCAAGAACCAGATCAGCCCCTTCATCTCCCAGGTTCGAGGAATTGCATGCTGGATTTTTTTTTTCTGAGACAGTAGGCAGATACAGAACTTGTGAAAAGATTATAATTTTATATGCTATAATTCTCTTAAAACATTGTATAAAATGTACTGAATAAACAAATATAATTTTAAAACAATTTGATTTAAATTGTTTTAGTATAATTGGGTGATGATCAAGTAATAAAACTATTATAAATATGTTGTTACACTAGTTAGTGTAAGCCCAAATAACTTCTAAATTATAAAAAAATTAAGATAAGGTTTATTATACCATTTTAAATTCAATATTTTTTCCTACTTGTTTCTAGTTTTTATTAATTAATTAATTATGTATGTAATTAGTTTCTGTTTAGATGTTTGAATTCATTAAGTACTGTTATATGATTGTACATTTTGTTATATCTCTATAGATGTGTAATATGTTGGGACTGGGAGATATGAATGCAGACCAACTTGCCTCAAAACTGGAGGAGACCCTTCCTGTTATCCGCTCAGTCAGTGAGCAGTTTAAGGACCCGGTGAGTTACTGAGTTACTTACAAGATAAAATGAAAATCTCATTATATTTCTCACTAAGACATTCTTTATGAAGACATATGCATTTATTATTATTTTCATCTTAAATTGAATGATGTGTACCTGATGTCTGAAAATTCTGATCTCTTTAAGTCTCGTTTTATTACTAAGGTTCAGCTGATTTATATTAATTTTATATATCTAAAAATGTATCTATTTACCAGTAACCAAACATTATCCAGTAGTTTAAATAAATATAGATCTGTCCTATATGAATTAGTAATTTCTGATTGAGTGTCAAGTTATATTTTGTTAAACAGCGTAAGCTAACTAAGTTAAGTAAAGCTAAGCTAAATAAACAAAACTGTAATTCTTTAAAAAAAGACTTTCTTTTAAAGTCAAGCAAGTGCTGGATGTTAATCTACACAGATTTCTCTCCTGAAAACTGTTTATTTGGGTGAGTAAAGCGCTTCCATTTATTTACAATAAGCTTAGATTACCAAATTTGAGCATTAGCATTAGCGGCTAACCACTAGTACTTAGTGGCTAATGCCGCCCGACAGTGGTACACTGTTATAAGCGGTGAGCGGGTAATGCTAATGCTGCTCCAGCAGTGCTAAACGGGTTAGCAGCAGGCTACAGGCCGATAATATTCACCTCTGAATGGCTAAAGAGCTAGCATGGTTAGCAACTAATGCTGCTGGAGAACTAAACTGAAACTCCTGTATAACTCTGTACTTCAGCGAAATGTGGCTTTACTGCTCCTTAATTACTGAATGGCAAAATTCATACATAAGGAGCACCAGATTATAAGGTGCACTGTTGATTTTTGGGAAAATTAAAGTATTTTAAGTGCATCCTATAGTGTGATAAATGTGGTAGTCTGAATCCTAATAATCTCTGCCCTTTCTCTCTGTGCTGAACAGGAGCAGACGACGTTCATCTGCGTATGCATCGCAGAGTTCCTGTCTCTGTACGAGACGGAGCGGCTCATCCAGGAGCTAGCCAAGTGCCGTATCGACACACACAACATCATCGTCAACCAGCTCGTATTCCCAGACGCAGAGAAGCCGTGCAAGATGTGTGAGGCCAGACACAAGATCCAGTCCAAATACCTGGACCAGGTGAGAGAAGCACTTATGTTTAGTCTGTGTTAGGGTTGTGCCGATGGACGATATCATCATTTTTCCAGAAACATGCACTGACCTTCTTTAGGTCTCCTTCACCTAAAACTTTAGCAGGGATTGTATGGAAAAAGATCAAATCAGGTATATAACTTTGAATTTGAGTCAGGGATGTACATTAAAATACCCTACTGCTACAAATATGCCTAATTGGCATATTATTCTATTATTTATTATTATTCTATTATTATTAGGATATTATTATTTATATCTAGGTTACAGCTTGTCTTCGTTTTTTTCTACATGTCTGTATTAATTTTAAACATTTCATGTTATTCACGCAAATAGAATAAGCCTGCTCCTTGTGTGTCAGGAAACTTGCTCATTGTCAACCAGTGTTGGGCACGTTAATTTGAAAAAGTAATTAGTTATATTTACTAGTTAGTAGGGCTGGACCCGAATATTCGGGTATTCGGATATTCGTTCGTTGAGTAGGTATTCGGTTTTTAATTTTGGTATTCGGATATTCGTTTTTTTTCTCCTTTCCAGAGTTCCACCTCACTCTAACCACTTCTGTTTTCGCGGGTGCCGTCAGAATATCTTACGCGCGGGACAGAACTGAACTGTTATTGGCTGGAGCGGGAGTTTAATCCAGACGATGCGGGAGCAAATTAATAAATAGTTAAGAAAACTGTAATAATTGTAAAAAAAAAAAAAAACCTAAAGAAAACTCTCAACGCGCAGGATGGACCGACACACACACGCACACACCGATGGTGTTTGGACTGGGGTAAGGAACGGGACCGCACTATGTGGCGGGCGGGCGCGGGATTAAAAGAAGCAATTTTTTTGCGGAGCGGTAACGAGACAGAAACGCGGGAGCGTGGAAGAGTGGGTTTAAAAATCAGTCTCGCGCAGACCTCTACTATACATGATAAAAAAAATGCAGGCTCTTCGAAACTGATTTATATAATAAAACGTAAGGGGTAATGTGGCAACAGTAGGGGCTAAATCGGTTACAAAAGCCTGGCCTACAAAAATGATGTCTGAACGAATTTCCTCTTATCTAATATAATTTAAAATGGATTAAAAATATAAAATAATTTCTAAGCAAACGAAATATTTAATATTGAGCTTATAGCCCAAGTGCAAAAATACAAAATCAGTAATACGGCTATGCCCTGCACAATGCTTAAACCGAAATTGACCAAGTACAATAACGTCATTAACAATGACTTTCCTCTACTCTAATATAATTTAACATGGTTTAAAAATATAAAATAATTTCTAAACAAACGAAATATTTAATATTGAGCTCATAGCCCAAGTGCAAAAATACAAAATCAGTAATATGCCCTGCACAAAACCTTTAACCGAAATAGACCAAGTACAGTTTACAATGACTGTCCTCTAATATAATTAACAATGTTTAAGAATATAAAATACTTCCTGAACAAACGTTTTTTTTTTGTTTGTTTTTTTAAGCAAATAGCCTAAGTGTGAAAACACAAACAGCAATTTACTGGGCTGGCTTGCGCAGCGGAGAAACCGTGCAGCAGCAGCCTCCTAGCCTGCTTACGCAGCGGATAAGCCGCGTGTGGGGCAGAAGAAATTCCGGGATGAAAACACAAAGAAATCTGAGCTAAAAACACAGAAAAAATATGGGGGATAAAAACACCAAAAATCCGGGGTGAATATGTCTCGTCGGTCAGAGCAAATTGAACATTTTTCAGTGGATTAAAGGGGCCGTGATTTGCTTTTTTTTAATTTATTTTTTTACCTCTTTTTTTAAAAACGAATATTCGAATATTCGCTTCGAATCAGTGCCGAATATCCGGAGCTCAAAAAACGCTATTCGGGCCAGCCCTACTAGTTAGTTCTCGCGCGTGTCATTGTGATTAAAAAAAAAAAAAGTTATAATAAATAAGGTCCTATCAAGTGTAGTAAAATGTATGGTATTAAATGGTATTAAATTCACATATTTATTGATGTTTAATCAAGAGAAATCAGGCAAAATGCGCCTCTCTCTCTCTCTCTCTCTTGATATCATCGTCCATCACGATGTTTCACTGTAAGCATCGTCATCTGCCAATTAAGGAGACATCGCCCAACCCTAATCTGTGTTCATAACAAGATTTAAGTTTTCTTTCATTGTAGTGCTGGGTGGTATACCTGTTCTTATGGTATACCGGAGGTGAAATTAGAACTGCATTTTTCATATACCACTAGAGGCGCTATGGAGCAATGTGTAGAACAGCAACGCCAAAGAAGCACACTAGCCCAAGCCCTTAACAAGCTAAAACACTGTAGTGATGGTATGTAAGCTTTGTGGAGTCTCATGCTGTCCTGCTTGGAGAAACACAAGAACAGAACTTTTGGAGTTTCTGCTGCTGCTCCTTGCAGTATAAGTAACTTTAGCCCTTTTAAATATATTAATACTGTAGCTTGAAGAATAGTATTAATGCACACTGAACTGAATGTCTCTCTTAACTGGAGAACCAACATTAAAAGTGATAAACTGTTAAACAGCTGCTTAAATAATTTAATGCCTATAATGGCTTCAATAATAACATATTGTAAATTGATATTAAACTTGTATGTAACTTGTGCAATAGTGCTTTTGAGAAATATCTCTTTTGAATAGTAATATTTTGAGTATTTTAGGTTTGTTTATAGTGTTTATGGAACTGTTTAAAATATTTAGTTTTGTAAAGGAAGCTGTGTTAAAGTTTTAAAGCACATCTCTTTTTAAGGTCTATTATTTAAATTCTTCAGCTGTTTTTCTGCTAATGAAATCTGATTTCTTCGTATATCGTGTATTTTTATTTGATACAAATTAAACCCAATAGTAATCAAAGCCGTAATTTAAAGCCTTAGTGTTTTATATTATATGTACTCTTAACAGTACAGTAAGTCACAAATCTATATTTAAGCCCAGTCGTGCGATTAAAATATATATAAATAATAATAATAATACATACTGTAATATACAGTGAAGGTTGCAAAATACAGTGATATGCATTTTTGCTCATAACGCCCAGCACTAATTCATTAAAAATTTAATTTATACATTTAAAAAATGTTAAATATATGTTTTTTTGTGTTTCAGATGGAGGACCTGTACGAGGATTTCCATATAGTTAAACTGCCTCTGCTGCCTCATGAGGTACGAGGAGCAGATAAAGTCAACACGTTTTCCAAACTTCTCCTGGAGCCCTATAACCCACCCAACAAGTGACTTATCTCCTCTTAAACCCTCCCACCTTCCCTACATACACACTCACACATACACACTCACACACACACACACACACACACACAAACTCACATACATACACACTCACATGTTCACCGTTCACTCACGCACTGCTCTCTGGTACATTAACCTTCTCGGAAGCCACAGCTGCATACACACAAATCATCGTTATCACTAATATTAATAATACACATATTCTGCACGGCACTCTCATACAAGAACGCAACCATTTATACTTCTGTCTCTCTCTCTATCTTTTTGTCTTTTTCTTTCTTTTGTTTCTTTAAATTTCTCTTCTTTTGCATTTCTTACTTTCTTTATTTTCATTATTTCATTTTAAGACCCCATTCATGCCTGGTTAGTAAAAATTGCAGGTGTAAATGGGACGAGTGAATCCCGGTAATGTGATCAATCAAACCACTTTCAGAGGTGATTGGACATGCATCTTAAATCGTACCTGACAGCAAAGCCCCTCCCACACTAACCGTGTCACTACCCCAGCTGGAACATTTAAAATAACCGTGATACCACACCGTCCACCCTCCACACAAGTAAGCTAAGCATGCTACACTAACAAGCTAACAGATAAAGCAATACTCCTGAGAAACAGATTCGATTTGCCTGCAGTCTGAACACAGCTTAGGTGGATTTCTGTCCTCTGGATTTGGGTTAAGGACTAGTGGAGTCATGCAGACGCGAGAGCTGAGTGCTGCACAGTATGAAAATGTGTTTGTTTGTAGCTGTGATGGTTATCTGGGTAATAAATCAGCTTAAACTGCACCTGTACAGCCGCTAAGCTCAAATATGAGGAGTATGTGTGATAGTTGGGTCAGATTGAGACCAGATTATGTTCTCACCACAAATGAACCTCTCCAGTGTTGGTTTGCGACCAAACCGAGACTGCATCCTCTTGCGGGTCTCCTGAGCGTGATTGCTGTTTTCACACCTGCCCAAACAAACCAGATTCTGAAACGGCTCTAAGACTGCAGCGGAAATGATTACAGTGAGAAATCAGATCATTAGGGCTCGCAAAAGACATATTTAAGATATATTTAAGCTCTAAAATGGCGTGAACAGGGTCTAATAGGGCTGAGCAATGTGGTATAAATATTTTCATCTTTTCACACATATACAGATAAAATGCATTAATAAATAGTATTATAATTACTTAATTGTAATTACTGATTTTTTTTCAGAATGTTCTGGACTTCATCCAATTTAACAGTTACACTAATTACACTTTCTGTAATGAATTGTGTAGTAGTTGATCATTGATAAAAATCCACAGTATACTTAAGAGATTTGTATAATTTATACTAAACAATAAATAATAATAATTTCTTATATTCATATTCTTTATTTATTTATGTTTTGTTCTTTCTTCTTTTTTTCCTATTTTCACCCCCACATCCTTTCTTTCCTCCCACAGAGAGACAGTAATGCTCACAGTACCGGTAATGCTACACTTAATTCTGTGTTGTGTCAAATTCAGCATCCCCGCCAGGAAAAGCACCCACTCTTAGGGGAGTGCGCAAAATAGTCATGTCACCTGTAGCCTCTCCCGAGAGGGGGTGCTTTTCCTGGCGGGGGTGCTGAATTCGGCACAACAACGGATCATAACTCTCATTCTTTCATTCTTCTCTGTTTATTCAAGTCTCATTGATGGTTGTTCTATAGTTTTATGGTGACTTGTGAGTGTGTGCACACAAATAAGAGCATAAAATATCTTTTAAAGATTGTGGAAACGTCCCCCTCTTGCCTCTGCCGTGTGTGTGTGTGTGAGTGTTTGTGCGAGTGTGTGTGAGTGTAAGAATGTAAGTATTTGCTGTACTGATACTGATGGGGCCCAGTCGTTTGAATGCTAATGTAAATCTAAGCTGCGAATCAGCCGCAGTTGTACAGCTCCAGCCTCAGACTAAATGTATCTTTAATATATATTAGTTAGAAGACCGAGCTTGCAGGCAGATTGTGAAGATTACCCGTAAGATTTTTGTTCTGTTTTAACTTAAATCAGGTAGGCAGCATATCCATCTTCATTTACTATTATTAGATGTGTATGAATCTACGATAGTGTAAAAAATGTGAATTGGACTGGAAATCTTGAGAATATTGGGTTTTTTTGGTATGCACCGCTGAATTGTCAAAGCTATAGTTCATCAACAAGAAAAAAATATATACATTTCCTGCGTTTATATCAGCATGCAGATTGCCATGTGATAGGCTATAAGCATACATTAGTTTTAGCTACACTCTATGGAAGGAAATATTGGAGCACAACCCCTTAATCATTAAATTCATGTGTTTCATTAAATACCATTGCCACAGGTGTATAAAATCAAGCCCCTAGCCATGTAATCTGCCTTCAAACCAGAAGGTTCCGAAGATTGTCTGAGACACACTTTAAAACAGAAACAAATCTGATCGCTTAAACCACTTCAAGAGAGAGAGGTCTGAGATGCGTTTAAACCAGATAAAAATTTGCTTAATGAAACCAGTTTTAGGAGGTGGTCTGAGACTCATTTGAAACAGATACAAATCCGATTGCTCAAACCATTTCAGCAAGTCGTCTGAGACGCATTTGATACAGATACTAATACAATCGCTCAAACTGCTTCAGGAGGTGGTCTAAGACAAGTTTGAAACAGAGATACAAATCCGATCATTCAATCCACTTCAGGAGATGGTCTGAGATGCGTTTAAACCAGATAAAAAATTGCTTAATGAAATCAGTTTTAGGAGGTGGTTTTAGGAGGAGACGCATTTGAAACAAATACAATCAATCAAACCAATTTTAGGAGGTGGTCTAAGACACATTTGAAGCAAATACAAATCCGATCCCTCAAACCACTTCAGTAGGTTGTCTGAGACACATTTAAAACAGAAACAGATCCAATCGATCAAACCAATTTTAGTAGGTTGTCTGAGACGCATTAATAACAGATACAAATCTGATCACTCAAACCAATTTTAGTAGGTGGTCTGAGACAAATTTGAAACGGAAACCAGTCTGATCACTCAATCCACTTCAGTAGGTTGTCTGAGACGCATTTAAACCAGATACAAATCCGATCACTCAATCCATTTTATGAGGTCTGAGACACATTTAAAGCAGATACAAATCTGATTTCTCAAACTGCTTCAGGAGGTTTTCTGAGACAAATCTGAAACCGATACAAATGCTGTTTTAAACGCACCTAAAAGTGGTTTAAGTGATCGAATTTGTATTGGTTTTATGTGTGTTTCAGACAACCTCCTGAAGTGGTTTAAGTGATCCCTTAATCCGCTTCAGGAGGTTATCTGAGACATTTTGAAACGGATACAAATCTGAATGCTCAATCCACTTCAGGAGGTGGTCTGAGACGCATTTGAACCAGATACAAATTCGATCACTTAAACCACTTTTAGGTGCGTTTAAAACAGATACAAGTTAGATTACTGAAACTACTTCAGAAGATGTTCTGAGACACATTGAGACAGGTGTAAGCGGGGGGTTAAAGTCAATCTGCTCGGTTTACAGTTCTGTCCTCTCATTGCTTGGTCTTAAGTGTTTCTGCCGGAGAGCTTTTGTTTAATTTCATTGCATATTTTGTTACAGTTTACTCTGCAGTGAAATATTCCCTCGTTGTAATTCCTGTGTACAAAAAATGTAATTACTGCAGTCAATTGAAGTGCATTGTATTTATATAGACTAACACTGAGGTTGTATGTTTTTCTTTGCTTTGATTACAGGATATGTTTCTCTGATTTCTCCTAATGAAGCAAATAGAAATCCAAACATGAGTGGTTTTGTTCTTTCTCTTTTGCCTTTATTTTTTATTTTTCTCTCAGTATTATAATATAAAGCATGCAGCCAACATTTCATTCTGGTACTCATGTTTAAGAGGTACAGAGGTTTATGTTTACTAATACTATAGAAACGTGTGTGATGATCTCTAGCTTGTCTTATTAATATTTTAATCATTGTTATTTGTTAAAAGCAAGTGCAGGATGGTTACTTAGTATAGTGTCACAGTAGTTTTTTAGTGTATATATATAGGTTTTTGCTAAATATAAGCAGATAAGTTTTCATATATATTGTCTGTTTTTTGCTAATGGCCTTTTTGTATTGAACATTGAAAACATTAACTGAAATGCACAAACAAAAGCATTTAGGGTAATGAACGCAATGCAGTTGTTGGATGCCTGTTGCAAACAATTACTTAAACAGAGGTTTATTTTTTAAACAAAGAAAATCAAGCAAAACGCTGCTTTCATTCAAGCCTTCTTAAGTTTTTAGTATTAGAAATACATTCCAAAATGTGACATTGTGCTTTCTAATTACATGTTGAGTTAGATGTTGGTCTAAAATGTATTTAAACCAGATACAAATCTGCTCAGTCAAACCACTTCAGGAGGTTGTCTGAGATAAAGAAAATCAAGCATGAAGCTGTTTTTATAAAAGCCTCAATTCTCAAGTGTGTAGTATCAGAAATAAATTCCAAAAGCTGAGATTTGTTATCTTGTGGGACATTATGTTTTCTAGTCATACACAGGTGGGTCGTGAAAAGGAAAAGGTTAAGAGACCCTGTACTATAATAACCTGTACTTATGTGTCACCACAGCTGAGTTAGATTTTGGTTTAAGATGCATTAAACCTGATACAAAACTGCTCAATAAAACCATTTTAGAAGGTTGTCTGAGACACATTTAAAACATCGAATCCGATCGATTAAACCACCTCAGGAGGTTGTCTAAGACACACTCAAAAAAGGTAATTAAATTCATGAAACTGAAAGGAAAAATGGATTTAAAGGAAACTATTGTAAAATAATAAAAATTCATAAAATGTCTCTCTTAAAAAAATTATCTAATATTTTTTGGTAAAGTATCATTTATGGTTCCAGCCTGACGATTGGGCTCAGTGTCTGTGGCGGTTTGGGTCCTAATCTCAGTAGAAATGTAATGAGAAGTGACGGCTGGTTGAGCTTTCAGCCTCCAAACAACCTCCGTCCACAAACTCAGACCAAACTCTTCCCTGCCCAGAGTAATGTAGTGTACTGCGAGTCCCATTAGATAATCACATAATCGCTCCTACTCCCTATGGGCAGAACGTTTCTATGTAGCATGATTGATGTTTCTCTGATTTTGCTATTTATAGGTTTATGTTTGAGCAAAATGAAAATTGTTGTTTTATTCTATAAACTACGGACAACATTTCTCCCACATTCCAAATAAAAATATTGTCATTTAGAGCATTTATTTTCAGAAAATGAGAAATGGCTGAAATAACAAAAAAGATGCAGAGCTTAGAAAAAGTTAATATTCATAAGGTTTTAAGAGTACAGAAATCAATATTTGGTGGAATAATCCTGGTTTTTAATCACAGTTTTTTCATGCATCATGGCATCATGTTCTCCTCCACCAGTCTTACACACTGCTTTTGGATAACGTTATGCCTTTACTCCTGGCGCAAAAATTCAAGCAGTTTGAGATTTTTCAATGGGGTTCAGGAGATTCTGGAGATTGACCGTCAACTTATTTGAATGTCAGTCAGCAACCGCAGGATGACATCAAGTGACCTATAAAAAGAATGGCAAATGGCAGCATGAAAAGAACAGTTCAATACAATCTTTTAGAGGCAGGACCTTCTTTAATGAGAAGCAAAGAACAGCCAAAAGACTTGCCAACTTGAACCACAGAGGATCCACTTATATCAACACAGTACAGCTTTGTGGTGGTTTTCTCTACTTTGGGAACCTAAGTATTGAAGAACAGCGTTAAAAGGAGGATAATAATAAAGCAAAAACAGAGAAACAGATAAAGAGATGTTCCTATATGATCAGTGGAGCTGATATAATAGATATTGGGTATAGAAACAAGGAGATGATCGTAATGTTATGATATAAATGCCTGTAGTGTTAAATGCAGGATTTGAAGGACGCTGCCAATAAAAGCAGAGGCCCGACAGCGGCTTCAGCGGATTGCTAAAGATCTGAAGTGACCACGGTCCACCGTAACCTGCACAAACAAGAACCCCACTGGGCACAATGGACCATTTCACCCGGTAATGAGGATTAAAGACGACACATCTGAACACGGCATATAGACACGGGGTGCAGCCTCAAAACATACCGCCGCTTAAAGGAGAGGGGTTTCATAATGCCCTACATGGACAAAAGTAATGGGAAACCAGCTTGTTCGTTGTTTTGTTCTGAAATCAGGGGTATTAAAAAGAGTTTATCCTGCATTTAAAGGAGTAACGGTCTCTACTGTCTAAAAAAAGTCTTTCTACTAGATTTTTTACAAATGTTGTTGGAGGATCATCATCCAACCTTGTTTTGAACCCATCTCTTAAACAGGGCCATCTCAAAAAAATAAAAGTTACTTTATTTCAGTAATTCAGTTACAGTTTGGAGAGACATGTCATCTGCTGGTGTTGATCCACTGTGTTTTATTATCAAGTCTAAAGTCAGTGCAGTTTTGTTTTCCCACAAAATCTTACAGCACTTCATGCTGAACCTCTGCTACTGACAACTTTTATAGAGATGTGGATTTCATTTTCCAGCAGGATTTGGCACACTGCCAAAAGTACAAATTGGTCTTATATAATATTCAAATTTTCGGAGACACTGATTTTTGGGTTTTCGTTGGCCATAATCATCAACAATAGTACATCTATAAAATATAAGAGTTTTACATTTTTAACTGAATTACTTAATCAAAGTATCTTTTCAAAGATATTCTAATTTTTTTTTTAGATATTTTACATCAATTCATGCTTCCCTCTGCTGCTGCTGGCAACTTTTATGGATGTGTGGATTTCATTTTCCAGCAGGACTTGGCACACTGCCCAGTGCCCACACTGCAAAAAGTATCAATTGTTCTTATTTAATATTCACATTTTCTGCAATACAGGTTTTTTACTCACTTTTTTATTAGGGGGATTTTTGGGACAAAATAATGCATAAAACACTTCATCACTAAAGCATCATTTAAAGAGGCACTAAACCCTAAACCATATTATTCTCATTAATAGCTGAAATGTGTTCCCTTGACATAATGTAGAATTTTTTCTATGGCTATTTAAGTAGTCAACAAACACATATAGCATGTGACCAGAGGTGGAAAGTAATGAATTAAATTTACTCAAGTTACTGTAATTGATTAGATTTTATGAGTAATTTGTATTTTTTAAAGTAGTTTTCAAAATAGGTAATTTTAAAATTGGACAACTACATTGAAAAACTCCCCATTACTGAGTAACAAATAAAATGCTGGGAAAAAAACAATAATTGGCACGGATGCGCCGGCGCACGGATACTCGTGCGTGGAATAACGAGGCAATAACTTCCTCACGCAATTCAAAATGTGAAAGCATGTGGTGGCAAATATTTTTATCATTAAACAATCTGCTTGAATGTTAAAAAAACATTTAAATAGCAGTTAAAGCATAGCAATTGCAAGTTAAAAAATAATAATGACCTGTAAAAAATGAACTGTAAAAATACAGTTTATAGTCACATATATGACCATAACTTTTAACAGTAAAGAAAAAATTGGATCATAGAAACCTATGCCACTTGTTCTTGAAAATGTTTTATGGGGTGGTCTGAACAAATACTGCCTGAAAGGTCCAAATTATTTTGTGAAATAATAGTTCAGTAAAAACAATTTAATATATGATTTGTTGTACTTTTTTACCTCAAATAATTAAAAGTAACTATGTAACTTTTGCTCAAAGTACATTTTAAATTGAGTACTTTTTTACTTTTACTCGAGTAGATTTTTAGATGGGTACTTTTACTTTTACTTCAGTAGAATTTTAGCAAAGTAAAGGTACTTTTATTAATTACAATTTTTCTGTACTTTTTACACCTCTGCATGTGACATAAACTTGAGTAAGTATTAATATGATATAACACATTTCCGTACTTTAAAATAGCTGGGGTCAAATTGACCCTAAACATAAAAGATGTTTTTAAAAAAAAATTAACGTAATAGAAGAGGGTTAACTGTGCTATAGGCATGGATGATGTTTTCGTGTACTGTGTTACGGGAACATATTCTGAGTTTTTTTGCTGAGTTAGGGTGGTGCAGCAGCAGCAGGAGTAAATGGTGAGGGTGAGGTGAATAGAGCCGAGGGGAGGTGGTGAGCTTTAACGGAGCTGCTGGAGGAGCCGGAGAGGGTTTATAATGCTCCTCTATCCGGAGCTGTGAGGAGCTGTGAGCTGGATCCTTCCCTGTCTAAAACATCCTTCTGATTTAAGGTAAGTATTTAAAATATATATATATGTTTATACATATTGTATAAAAAAATAGGGTAGAGTATATAACAAAAAAAAAAAAAAACTTAAATGTGGTGTTTACAAAAATGATGGAACATTACTTAATGTTAATATGGTAAATTTAAACAAAAAAAAGTAAATAAAACGGAATTTCTGCCTAAATTGTACAGAACTCATTAATATTATAATAAAAATAAATTGCATAAAATGCATAAAATTTGAACAGGTATGCCCAATCAATTGCAAATGCAAATGCAGTTTAAAATCTGTTCTACAGCTAAATTTTTTACTTTACATTAAACATCAAAATATTAACTTTCTGTATTGTAGACATTTTATGAGAACATAATTTTTTAGGTTTTAAACTTTGATTAAATTTAAACGTTTTGTATTATAGACTTTTTTAAATCCAGTTTTTTAAATTGTAGACTTTTTAAAAATTTTTAAATCTGTTTTTCTTTGCATTGTAGACATTAAATCTATACATTCTGCACAACTAGTTTTTACTGAAATGTTTGGGTTTTTTTTTTGCACTGTCGACTTTTGACATCCAGATTTTGTTTTGCAGTAAAAGTTCTTTTTTAAAAGTGTAGATATTTTTTAAACGTGTGAAATCTATACTTTTAGGCATTGTAGACCTTTACATCAAATCTCTTTGTATTGTAGACCTTTTGAAACTCAATTTCTTTGCATTATAGACTTTTTGAATGTAGACGTTTTGCATTGCAGAGTTTATTTGTCATTATTAAGTTAATGATCATGGTGATGATGAATCTGATTTGATATTCTGAGATCAGATAGTTGTGCAGTCATTACTCTTGCGTGTAGTGAGTGTGTGTGTGTGTGTGTGTGTGTGTGTGTGTGTGTGTGTATAGTTTATGTAACAGGGCCTCATCATGGCTAACAGGCCGAGACACTGTGTGGGGATGGGGGGGGTCTCCCCTCAGCTCAGTGAGTTTATATCACACTGCCTGCTGTTTACTGCACACTGCTGCACACACTGAGCAGCTCTCAGTCTGCAGTACGGGCAGAGTGACCAGTCTATCAGACGCTATTTAGACAAACTCGCCACTGGAGACTTTTATATTTAAAGTTTTATCTGCTTAAATTAATTTAATCTATTAATATACATCCATTCCTGCATCACTGATTGGTGGAAACTTCACACTAGACCTCAAGCAGTTTGGACTGTGTGTCTCTCCACTCTTCCTCCAGACTCTGCTCCCTTGATTTACTTTAAATGAAATGTAAAATTTACTGATGGTCAGTGATGGTTTGGAGAGACATGCCATCTGCTGGTGTTGATCCACTCTGTTTTATTATCAAGTCTAAAGTCAGTGCAGTTTAGTTTTCCCACAAAATCTTTTGTATATTAATAAATTAAATATATTGGGTTCAAACTGTCTGCAATGAAGAAGATGTAAAAATACAGTAAATTTAAGAAACACTACCTTTTGATATTAATTGCTGTGGAAAAAAAAATAGAGACCACTTCAGTTTCTGAATCAGTTTCTCTGATTTTGCTATTTATAGATTTATGTTTGAGTAAAATGAACATTGTTGTTTTATTCTATAAACTACGGACAATATTTCTCCCAAATTCCAAATAAAAATATTGTCATTTAGAGCATTTATTTGCAGAAAATGAGAAATGGCTGAAATAACAAAAAAATGCAGAGCTTTCAAAATGCAAAGAAAACAGAAAAAGTTCTTATTCATAAAGTTTTAAGAGTTCAGAAATCAATATTTGGTGGCATAACCCTGATTTTTAATCACGTTTTTTTTATTTTGGCATCATGTTCTCCTCCACCAGTCTTACACACTGCTTTTGGATAACTTTATGCTAATCACTCCTGGTGCAGAAATTCAAGCAGTTCAGTTTGGTGGTTTGATGGTTTGTGATCATCTATCTTCCTCTTAATTATATTCCAGAGGTTTTCAATTTGGTAAAATCAAAGAAACTCATCATTTTTAGGTGGCCTCTTATATATTTTCCAGAGCTGTATATATATTTTCTCTGCTGTCTCAACGTTTGTCTGATTCATGAAGTTGTAAATGTCTGACATCACCTGTTGTTTTGGATGTGGGGTGTACTTGTATATTTGGATGACGTCGTTGTGTGTGTGTTTGTCCGTTTCAGTGTTTATTGCAGTGTTTATCTCGGGCGCACTCATGACGGTGACGTACACCGCCCGCGTGGCCAACGCACGTTTCTGCGGCTTCTCCAAGCTGCTGCTGGCCTGGAGGGGCAGCATTTATAAAGTCCTGTACAAGGAGGTGCTGGCCTTCTTCATACTGTACACTGCCATCAGCATCACATACAGGTGAGAAAACCTCCTAAAATCAGTAGGTCTAAAGGGCTGCCACTGTGATTGAGAGATCACTAGTCCGAATCCCGGTGTTCTGTCGAATTCTCCTACCTTGTCGAACCGTGCTGCCCCAATGTATATTTAACTGTAAAAATACAAAAGAAGCACTATTTTAGGGCATGTACCCAGTGATATTGCAGTAGATGTACGTTATTAGATTTGGATTGCATAATTCATTGTACCATGGCAAAGTTATAGTAAATATAGCTCATTACAAACTGCTTTTGTATTTTATTTATGATAATAAGTGTAATTTTTAGTTTCCATTTACACTTTTGTGCAATGACAGTGCGTCCAGGTTGTTTAATGCACATAAACCCCCCCTAAACCAGATTAATTATACATAAAACAGGAGAAATAATTAAATTGTGTAGGTCGGCGCATGCGCAGTACGTTTGGGAAGCATGTATCGATGGGTAGGAAAATTCGACAGAACACCGGTCATGCAGCTTGCCACAGCTGCCGGGGCCATGAGAGAGCACAGTTGGCCTTGCTCTTTCTGGGTGCATACAGTAGATGGCGCTCTTTCTCCTCATCACTTGAAAGGGTGATGTGGATCAGCACAAGGCTGCGCCTGTGAGCTGATGTATCAGAACTGAGTCGCTTCACCTTCCTTTTGAGCGTTAGCGTTGTGATGCTACTCGGCAATTCTGCATCAGCATCAGTTCAAAAAGAGGCGGAGTCTCTCACCCTCCTTGTGTTGTGGCATCACTAGTGATGGGGGATCTACTGCTGAGTTGCTGTGGGACAATTTGCCTAGCTAAATTAGTAGCAAAAAATAAGAAAAATTTTGAAATAACTTTTAATAACTTTTGCCATAAAATCATTGTATTATTAGCTCTGTAATATCATAACCCATTTTGTATTTTTTCAGATTCTTTCTGTTGGATGAGCAGAAGAGATATTTTGAGAAACTCTCCATTTACTGCAACCACTACGCCAGCCTCATTCCCATGTCTTTTGTATTAGGTACGTCTTATGTATCAGTGCTAAGCTAATGACATAGCTTTCTTTCATTGATAAGTATACCACCCATTCCAGTATTTTTTTACCAGTTCTTTAACGCATTCCAAAAAAAGGTGGAATGCTAAAGCATCTACAATTTTATAATGCTGCCATTCCTTCTTACGATTAAATACCTTTAAAAAGACATTAGGGTACCAAGGATACCCACTTATAAAGTGTCGCAGGTGTTATTTTGTCTGATTCTTCCTTCAAACACTTATTTTAAGGTATGCAACAGTACAGAGTAATCATTGTCACATTTATATATTTGGTTTAAAACCATCAACACATTCTCTATTGGGGAAAGGTCAAGACTATAGGCAGGCGAGTCCAGTAGAGAAGTGGGTGGAGCTTACATAAGGCTTGTGTTGTGTACAGTAGTAAAGTTGTAAGTGGTATTAGTGAATACAGTAACTCTGTATTGTAGAGAAGTGGGCGGAGCTTCTTCTGGTCATGGTGAACATAAGGCTTGTGTGGTGTACAGTAGTAAAGTAAAACTCTGTACTGAATTTTTGCTTTTTTTTTGTACATTTCCACAGGGTTTTACGTGACTCTGATAGTGAACCGCTGGTGGAGTCAGTACACCTCCATCCCTCTGCCGGACAGCATCATGTGTGTGCTCTCCGGAGGTCTGCAGGGTGGAGATGAACGTGGTCGGCTCCTCCGCCGGACGCTCATGCGCTACGCCAGCCTGGCCTCGCTGCTCATCCTGCGCTCTGTCAGCACCGCCGTCTTCAAACGCTTCCCCACCATGGACCACGTAGTGGAGGCAGGTGAGTGTGATTGGCTGGCAAGACTGTCTGTACTGAATCTTGGCCCACCCCCTTTGCCAATTGGCTTCTTTATTATTGGTTTATTTATTAATTTGCATTTTATGCAGTGATTTACATTCAATTTCGCCAAAAACTGTCAGTGCGCCTTATGTATAAATTCTACTATTCAGGTATTAAGGAGCAGTAAAGCCACTTTGCTGAAGTACAGCGACACAGTTACACAGGAGTTTCAGTGAAGTTTCTCCAGCACTAAGCCTGGAGCTGGAGCTGTTTTAGCGCTAGCTCTTTTACCATTCAGGGCATGAGTACATTCGACTGTAGTCTGCAAATTTGCTGTGTTAAAACAAGCTACGTTGGACGAACCGCTAGCTAATATCGCTCTGGGTTCCTCAGTGTCGCGCTGTCGGGTTGCATTTAAGTCCCGCTACCACTAGCGGTTAGCCACTAATGCTAATGCTGCTGCACCCAGCCTTAGTGCGAATCTGGAAATCTAAGCTTACTGTAAATAAACAAAAGCGCTTTACTCACCCAAAGAATCAGTTTACGGGAGAGAAAATAGGTAAAGTAAATGTTTTTAAAAGAATTACAGTTTAGTTTACTTAGCATGGCTTTACTCATCTTAGTTAACCTCTTCACCACCACCACCAAGCAGCAATGAAACCTGCTGAATTAGATGGAAAACATGGCGACACCCCTGTTCATTGCTTTATAATCTATAATACTTATAAACCTTATGTATGAAAATAGACCAGAAAACAGACATTCATTGATAGTGCTTCGGTGCGCCTTATAGTGGAACAAATAGGCTAAACCACTCTAAAACTTAAGTTAAAGTATAAATATAAATTGTTTGTTGTAATAAACAAACAGTGACGTAATAGCAAGAGGAAAAAATGTAAAGACATCAGTAATGAAATGACAATAGTTTGTATGGAATTTACATTAATCAATGTTAATCATTATTAATCAAGTGCTCAGTCTATACAATATTTGTGTTGTTTAGTTGTGTCTTAAAGCATAAATACCATATTTTTCTATCTATCTATCTATCTATCTATCTATCTATCTATCTATCTATCTATCTATCTATCTATCTATCTATCTATCTATCTATCTGTTAGGTTTTATGACGCGGGAGGAGAGGAAGAAGTTTGAGAGTCTGCACTCTCCCTATAATAAATACTGGATCCCGTGTGTGTGGTTCACTAATTTGGCTGCCGTCGCTCGATCTGAAGGCCGAATCAAAGACGACAACACTTACAAACTGCTGTTGGAGGTAATCAATCAAAAAGTCAGCCTACAAATCAATAAATTAATCTTTACAGCATTCATACAATTATAATGAACACACTTCTCCTAAAATAGAGGCGGGGCGGCACGGTGGCGCGGTGGGTAGCACTTCCGCCTCACAGCAAGACGGCCTGGGTTCGATTCCCGGCTGGGGCGTCCCGGGTCTTTCTGTGTGGAGTTTGCACGTTCTCCCCGTGTCTGCGTGGGTTTCCTCCGGGTTCTCCGGTTTCCTCCCACAGTCCAAAGACGGCACGTTCAGGCTAATTGGAACTTGATTGAAAGTGCCCCTTAGGTGTGAGTGTGTGAGTGAATGTGTCTGTGTGTTTGTCTGTGTCTGTCTGCCTTGCGATGGCTTAGATCGTAGAACCTTGTGATTAGACAGTACCTTTCCTGCCGCGAAATAGCCGACGAGCTGATGTGGCGTTAAACTCGACTACCCAACCCAACCCAACCCTAAAATAGAGGCCCATCCTTAGGCAAAAAAGGCAAAAAAAATAGGCAAATTATGGATTTTTAAAAAGCAGATCTCTTAAATTTTAACCAGTAAGAGCTGAATATTTCTGAATATTGGAACCAAATTCAAAATTGAATCAGATAAATCCAACAAACAGCTCTTTCATTCATACTTTTATCGTGGGCACATGACTAAATATGTTTTATTTAGGATAAATATCCTGATGTAACAAATGACAACAACAGTTTTAACTACTCAGATTTTTTTTTTACATCATACTCTAGAAATCAGGTCAGAAGCATTTTAATCGTTCAAATTGTTGGGACAAGTAAGTAAAATTGGGTTTAACTGCACATGTTTTGTATATATATATCGATGTGTAGGAGCTGAATAAGTTCAGAGGGAAATGCAGCCTGCTGTTCCACTACGACATGATCAGCGTACCACTCGTCTACACACAGGTAAACTGTTCACAAGATATACGGCACTGAAAAAAGAAGTAATTAAAATGATTCATTTTTAACCCTTTCATGCATAGAGGTCACTACAGTGTACAGCTGTTTAAAATTGTTTTTTCTTTAAATATGCTTGCAATTTTGGGCACTGCTGCATATAGTCCACTGTAGTGGAAGCTATTGCATCATCCTATACAAAAAAATCCCATTGGTTGGTCATTGTAATGGGAAAAAGAAGTCAATGAAATCAAGATGGCCGGCAGACAGGGAAAACCACCAAACACCTTGGCTATTTTTGTTTCTACCTTTTATAAAATTATATCACTGCAGGTAAAAAAATATATAATTACATCAAGTAACATCTAAGGTGACATATTATGTAAAGATTTTCGAAATTTTGATTTTATATTTGAGGGAATTGTAGATTAATCATCTGTCCACTTAATTGTACATCATGCATCATTAGCTATTTTTCAACTTTTATGCAATGTCAATTACTTCCAGTGTTGTTTTTAAAATAATTCATATTGTTTAATGTTTTGGCTGTAAATCAACTTCTTTAATTGAGGAATGGCTGCCAGTACAGACAGTTGCAAGCAGATAAGTAGGGTCAAGCAGTGATAGTGAAGGTGAGTCTGGAAATGTTACTGAGGGAGTTGAGGCTGAGGAACGGAGATGAAGGAGATGAGGCTGTTGAAACTAAGGGCACCCCAATATCCAGTATGCCCCTGGAAACCACTGGCCCCAGCTCAAGAAAGTATAAAATGCCAGCACACGAAGAACCAAGTACATCTGCAAGCAGTGTCTTGTAGCTTTGTGCCCTGTATGCTTTGGCAACCATCATAGAAAATAGTCTCAGAAATTAGCAACAAGCATGATTTGACAGGAAATATGATACATGCTATAAAATACTATAAGAGAATATGCTCACTTAACAGTTCAGAGACTTGACAAGAATACAGTATGATAATACCAGTCACAATCAAGATTCTATAAGGTTCTACGGTTCAGAGACATTTTCTTGTGTCACAATATCCTCCTCAGTTCCACTATTCCAACAGAATACCATATTACAACTGTATAACTGAATTACATTTGTGTTTTTTTTACAACAAAAAATGCATGAAGTACACTTGAGTGGACAGATAAATATTTCTTTATCGAATAAAGATAGAATATATATTTTTTTCAAACCTTGTTTTACATCCCTAAGGATGTATAAAAACACTTAGAAAAAAAATCCTGACTGAGTTTATTATAATTCATGCATGAGAGGGTTAATCACATTATTTTAATTTAATCAGATTAATCACAACAATATTTTGTGATTAACTGCGATTAAATGCACTTGTTCTTCTTATGTTTTTATAATGGATATTTCAATTTAAATAAAACAATGAATGTAAAAAAATGCTTTTTTAAACACGTGCAACATGCAGCGCAGATGTATTAAATGGATTGGGGTGGCTGTGAGCAGTGAACGCTGCACATACAGTGCTCAGTGTGTAAACAGCCTGGAGCAGCAGCAGAGACAGTGTTTGTTCATAGCAGTATATAATCTGGCTAATAATATATCAGATTAAACTGTGCTTTATCAGCAATTTAGTTCAATTAAAAAATAATTATATTTGATAGCTGTGTCTCTATTTGAGACCAGATCACGTTTTCACCACAAGCAACGTGTGGTATAATTATGATTGATGCTGAATTTGAAACCTCCTCCTCAGGTGGTGACGCTGGCCGTCTACAGCTTCTTCCTGGTGTGTCTGATTGGCCGGCAGTTTCTAGACCCCAGGCAAGCGTATCCAGGTCACGACCTTGACCTCTACGTGCCCATCTTCACCCTGCTGCAGTTCTTCTTCTACGCTGGCTGGCTGAAGGTCAGGACAGACCCTGTTACAACATGAATCACTTCCTTAGTTTTCTGTACTTTTAAATGATGTGTGTGTTAAATAACATCACTTTATATAGAGCATTGTGATTTAGTGAAAATGAGAAAATATTTAAAACAGCAGTCCCTAATTTTCTTTTGAATTTGAAGGCCGCTAAGGCAAAAATGACCACAATTAAAGCGTTTTTTAAAAGTTAGGAAATGTTGATAACATTTAAGGATATTTAAAGCAGCACTAGGTAGGATTTCCTTGATTTTTAAACTTTTTAAAGAAGTAAAATTACAGCTTTAAACTCAGTGCAGCGCTGCATTGGGGTGTAATAGGAGGAATAGCGGTGCTCTCGTGTCTGTGTTGGAGCTCCTCTGAGCTCAAACCAGACTCTGTAAGTTTTCTGAGGCGGCGAGAACTGCGACCTGCTTTCCGGCCTTTAGTTCTAACAGTTCTACAAGGACTACTGGTTCATTTTTTACAAACTAACATACAGACACTCTGGCAGAAGCTGGAAAGAGACCGAATATGTCTGTGAAAGCCAGAAAACGAGAAAGAGAAACTAATCCTCCTGAAACATTTATTACACTCTACAACTGTAGGGGGAGCCCACAAGCACAAATCTCAATCCTACCTAGTTGAGCTTTAATGGAAAAATATGGTTTAGGGTTTAGTGGCTCTTTAATATATTAATACTGATAACAGCTTGAGTGGGCTGGTAAGTTTTTTGAACCTAATTGCTCTTTACATTTTGACAGCATTAATAAATATACTCAAAACACACATTTTAAAGAGCAGTTTCTTTACATTAACCTGCATTAAAATTTCTCTGAATCTCTAACTCACAATTAACAGACTAATGCTTTAATACAATTTTGGTTTTTGATTAGCTTGTAGTGTCTTGGGGATTAATCTGTGTATGATTGTTGATAAACAGGTGGCAGAGCAGCTTATTAACCCATTCGGAGAAGATGATGATGACTTTGAGACCAACTGGCTCATAGACAGGAACTTCCAGGTATTCATTCATTCATTTATTCATTTATTATTTCAGTCACTCAATGAAACTGAAACACCTGGTTTTAGAGCACAATAATTGATTGTGGTGACGGACAGTTATGGTGGAAACAGGAGAGTTGAGGTGCACATTGAATTCTGTCGTGATTTGATCAGCCGTGTTTTTATGTTTTTTGGAAACAATCCGGGTTAGCACCCGAACATCCTTTTCAGACAGCTTCCTCTTACAGCGTCCACAGTTAATCCTGTTGGATGTGGTTGGTTCTTCTTGGTGGTATGCTGACATTACCCTGGATACCGTGGCTCTTGATACATCACAAAGACTTGCTGTCTTGGTCACAGATACTCCAGCAAGACGTGCACCAACAATTTGTCCTCTTTTGAACTCTGGTATGTCACCCATAATGCTGTGTGCATTGCAATATTTTGAGTAAAACTGTGCTCTTACCCTGCTAATTGAACCTTCACACCTTCACAATTGAACCTTGTGCAATTAATGAAGATTGGCCACCAGGCTGCTCCAATTTAGCCATGTGTTTCAGTTTCATTGTCCAACCCCTGTATATTTATGTATTAATTAATAAATCTATATTAAAGGTATAAGTTGAGGAAGTTTTATGGGTTCTTCCGTTTAAAACTGTAGAGGAACCACTTGAGGTGCTTTTAGAAGAAAATATCCCTCAAAACAGCTTAAGAGGTTCCACCACAGTTTCAAATTGAAGAACCCCCCTAAAGAACTACATCTTGGCACATTTAATTAGTTTTATTTATTTATCTATTTTTTTCATTTATTTCCCACTCCAGGTGTCTATGATGGCGGTGGATGAGATGTTTGGGGATTTGCCGATGATGGAGCGTGATCGTTACTGGAATGATTCGAACCCTCGGCCGCCGTACACCGCCGCTACTCTCTTCGTCCTCCGTAAACCCTCATTTCAGGGCTCCACCTTCGACATGGCGTGAGTCTTACAGCTACCAAAATATCACAGGGAGGAGTATAGTAATTCACAATTACAAAAAAAAACATTCACTACAAACATAAGTTCCCACCATCTTGTTTTTAATCAGTTGAGGTAATGTTGCAATGTGAATACTAGATGCTACAGGCAGTGCCTCCATATGAGGCCAAAGTATCATGGTTTTTAATTGTTCTGTATATTGGATATTAAATATAAAACTGCGTTTCTGTCTCATTTTCCAAATCCAGAATTCCCAAAGAGGAGATGCACTTCCAGCCTCTGGAGGAGATTGCGGAGAATCTGGAAGAATCCGTGACTCGGAATCACAACCTCGCCCTTTTCAACCGCCTCTTAAACTCCGCCCCCTCTCCTACAGGATTTGTGGGCGGAGCTTTCCGCAGAGCCTCCGCACAACTGCAGCGACTGACGCATACCGCCAGCCCTGACCCCTCCTACTCGGATGGGGAGGAGGACGGAGAGGGTTGCGTTGGGCGCAGCGGAGGAGCGGGTGGGTCCCTTCCATCTGGATTGGGACAAGACACCCAGAGCACCATCTGCAGCTGTGGAGGACCTGGAGAGATTAAAGTACCTGCATTACCTGCAGTATCTGACCTACCGTTTGACAAAATGAATGAGATAGGAAATGAAGACGGATTGAAGAATCTGCGGAAGAAGTCGGAGAACAATGAAACAGAGGAGAGGCGACTTCCACTACCAGCACCCTTCCCTAAAGAACCATGTGACAGACCCAAAGCTTCACGCTCAAGTGCCTTCACGCTTTCCTTGGGTCTGGTAAAGCCTCAGCTTTCCCCTTCAGCCACCGCCAACCGCTCAATTCCAGACTTCTTCTCCTTCCAGCCAATTGGAGACCAGTCAAAAGTCATGACCCCGCAGTCGACCAGTGGCAAAGCACCATCAGGTATGTCGCTCCTGGCGGTTCCGAGCTTGGATATCCCATCGTTTCCTGAAGTGAGGGATCCAAGATCTTCTCCTGAAGAACTTACGCAGCGTCTACGAAGCATCAGCATAGGCTCAGAGGTCATCAATTCGTCCAACAAGACTGTGGAGAGACTGAGCAACCTTTGATCACTAGATAGAAATATGATGTTTCACTCATCATCAAAAAATTCTTGCACCTAGGAATAGTGGGAATCTACTGCTGGATTGAAGAACCTGCAGAAAAAGTCAGAGAAGAATGAAACAGAGGAAAGGCGACCTCCAGTACCAGTGCCCTTCCCTAAAGGACCATGTGACAGACTCAAAGCTTCACGCTCAAGTGCCTTCACTCTTTCCGTGGGTCTGGTAAAGCCTCAGCTATAAATATGTTGCTAACAAACAGCTCTGGAAAAAAATTAAGAGCACTTCAGTTTCTTAATCATTTTTTTCTGATTTTGCTATTTATAGGTTTATATTTCATTAAAATGAACATTGTTGTTTTATTCTATAAACTACAGACAACATTTCTAAAATAAAAATATTGTCATTTAGAGCATTTATTTGCAGAAAATGAGAAATGACTGAAATAACAAAAAAGCTGCAGAGCTTTCAGATCTCAAATAATGCAAAGAAAACAAGTTCATATTCATAAAGTTTTAAGTTTTAAGAGTTCAGAAATTAATAACCCTGGTTTTTAATCACAGTTTTCATGCACCTTGGCATGTGCTTCTCCACCAGTCTTACGCACTGCTTTTGCACTCCTGGTGCAAAAATTCAAGCAGTTTGGTTTCAAAGCTTTAGATCATCCATCTTCCATTTGAGTATATTGCAGAGGTTTTCAATTTGGTAAAAACAAGGAAAACATCATCATTAAGTATATAACAGTTTATGTTATATTAAAGCAAATAATCTCACCTGTCCTAGGACTTGCGGGACTCTCTCACATATTGGTAGCGGCTCCCTGATGCCCTCAAAATTACTAATGTAATGGTTTTGATGAAGGTCTTGACTGGAGCAGGTGGGGTGGCTGGATGCTACCTCCCAGAGTAATGAGTTTTTTTATAAGGGTGGGATGTGTAATGCAGTGTTGCAGTGGTTATTAATCACAGACACCAGTTTTGAGGTACCAGTCTGCTAATTAGTGCTTCTGGTCCTGATGTAAGTACACAGTTTACCTCAAGAAGAGTTTGTGAAATAGATCATTGCTTACAGAACATGTATGAGGCTCAGGTTTTGGAAGAGTACTTTAAGAGACACATAGAACTCCCATTGAAATAGGAATTGATAGCATTTAAATATTGTTTATTTGAATGAAGATGATGATGATGGCACTCAAATATTTGCATGATTTTGTTTTAAAAAAATGACTAGAAGTTTATCTGTCAATATTAAAGGCAAATGTGATTAAAAAACAAAACAACTTCAGAAGAAGAAATAAAGAAGATAATTTAACATACAAATCATATATTAGCTTTAAAAACAATATCCACAAATAAAGAAAAATAATTAAAGTTCCAGCACTTGTTATATATAAACAGCACACCACATTCTCTTATCGAGTCTCTTATTAAGTGCAGATTTAAAATATAATACTTTTCAATGACAAACAATAATGATCAAAATAACAAAGTACATTCCTTATACCGTAAATGCTAACATATGATTTTCTTTTTTTTTGTGTATGATTCATTCTGTGTTGTCATACAATGTAATAAACTCCTCATTAATGAATTAAAAAGGCTGCTTTCTTCTTTAAATAAAAAAAAGAAAAAAGAAATGAAATCATGAATCATATCAGCCCCCAATTTGATGACGCATTCGTCCATCTTCGTTTTACACTGATTACAAAAAAGCTCGTAAAAATGTCCTTAAAATACGTAATTCGTGGTAATTATTCCACAGAGTGAAGGATCCAGTGCATCAGGGAGGAGCACATACAGTACTTCAGTTGATTTAGCTCCACCCTAACAGTCTATTGAGTCTATCGCTCCAGCTCCGCCTCCAGGATCTCCCCCCAGGTCTCCACGTCCAGGGGACACATGCTGTTGGGTGGGAGATCGTCAGCACTGCGGATGTTACTGTACCGGCCCTTTAACCACCTTCTCTTCACGCAGCCCTTCCGATAATTATGCACCAGAGTAACCTGGGAAAAGGAAACAAAAAAACAGACTGTGTTAGTTGTGCTTATTCTAAAAAATGTCAAAAGGATCATTTACAGAACTTCCCTCTTACACTAAATTTAGACACCCGATTAGCCCAATTTCGGTGGACTTGTTTGTGTGCTTTGAACCTAAGCATGCCTGAGCTTGCGGTCACGGAAGGGCATTTATTACAAGCACTTGTGCAGTAGGGACAAGCATTTTTTTTTATTAATTTCAACAATCAAGTGCTAGCATGGTTCGTTGGTTGCATTTTGTTTGATTTAGGTTTGTGCCTGTGTGAAAACAAACCAAGCCATGAGGGAAAACTCTCCAATTAAACAACTGATTTGAACCAGAGAGACAAACTAAAGAAACCAGAAACAAGAAGCAAGCTTAAGTGATCATAACATGCTAATGTGAACTGCTATCAGTCACAATGGAGAAGCAGACTGGCCACAGTGATCTACTGCTTCTGCAGCAATTAGTGGGACAGAAAAATATAATGGTGCATCTCAAAAATTAGAATACTATTGAAAAGTTACTTTATTTCAGTAGTTGTGAAACTCATATATTATATAGATGTATTAAACACACAGAGTGATCTATTTTAAGCGTGTATTTCTTTTATTGTTGATGATAATTATGGCTCCAAAAATCAGTGTTATATTGTAGAATATTATATAAGATCAATTGGTACTTTTGGTAGTGTGGGCAGTGTGCCTGCTGGAAAATGAAATCCACATCTCCATCAAAGTTGTCAGTAGCAGAGGTTCAGCATGAAGTGCGGTAAGATTTTGTGGGAAAACAAAACTGCACTGACTTTAGACTTGATAATAAAACACAGTGGATCAACACCAGCAGATGACATGTCTCTCCAAACCATCACTGACCATCAGTAAATTTTACATTTCATTTAAAGTAAATGAAGGGAGCAGAGTCTGGAGGAAGAGTGGAGAGACACACAGTCCAAGCTGCTTGAGGTCTAGTGTGAAGTTTCCACCAATCAGTGATGGTTTGGAGTGACTTGTTTAGTACTGAATGTTCCTATAAAAACAGGCTATATTTCACAATATACCAACCTTCCACGTCAGTCCGTCCTGCCTGTCCCCGTCCACGTCCCTGCGACACACGGCCAGTACGGTCAGGCAGTGGCTCCTCCACAGGTAGTCGCTGCCCTCGATGATGTCGTTCCACTGCTTGCAGGTGAGCGAAGCGCTGCACAGGCTCCTCAGGTCCAGCTCGCTGAAGATCCGCACGCTCATCTCCGTCGGGAGTGTCTCTGTGAAGTCCTGCTGGGAGATCAGGGCGGGTCTTCCTTCACTGAAAACACAGACGTCGCTCTTCCTTTTACAGACATGCTGCTGCATCTCTCAGCATCACCCAGGTCTTCAGTTCAGCAGAGCGTCTGTATCAGAACACAGGCAGATACAGCATGATAAAGTTAAGAGTTTTGCAGCAGATATTAAATTGTAAAATGTGATTTTAGGTGTGTTATATCGCCAAGGAGGTAATATAGCCATTTTACATACTACACAAAAGCTGTAGCTACCACCACCATGTTTATTCTGTTTTATATGTAATGAATGCAATACAAATATATACATTTTGTTTATTATGCATCACCACTGTTTTATATGCAATGATGATTTGAAAATGGCAGTGCAAATAAAAATTCTCTATAGTTGGCCTTCTCCATGAGAGTTTAACAGATAAACCACCAGGCCAAATCCTTACCAGTCTTACATAACCATAACATAGCCATAATTGGCTTAATAATTACCCTGCTGGTAGCTGCTTTCAGATTGTCTAGGCTGGTCTCATTCATTTTGGAGGAGCTTGACTGTTGTCAGGGTTTTAATCAATCAGTGGAGTACCTGTGTTTTCCATTACCAATATAGCAATTGTGGTTTTATTCTATAAACTACGGACAACATTTCTACAAAATTCCAAATAAAATATTGTCATTTAGACCATTTATTTGCAGAAAATGAGAAATGGCTGAAATAACAAAAAAGATGCAGAGCTTTTAGACCTCAAATAATGCAAAGAAAACTAAGTTAATATTAATATATTAATAAAGAGTTCAGAAATCAATATTTGGTGGAATAACCCTGGTTTTTAATCACAGTTTTCTTGCATCTTAGCATGTTCTCCTCCACCAGTCTTACACACTGCTTTTGGATAACTTTATGCCACTCCTGGTACAAAAATTCAAGCAGTTCAGTTTGGTTTGATGGCTTGTGATCATCCATCTTCCTCCTGATTATATTCCAGAGGTTTTAAATGAGGTAAAATCAAAGAAACTCATAACTCTTTTTTTTTTTTAGAGCTATTATAACAGTTATAATGAACATAGTGACCCTAGCAGACCAAAACTCCTTTCCTCTCAGCACTTATTGGACTTTAAAAGCATTTAACCCCAAATATTCCAAATAAACCCCAGAATCAGCTCGGGAAATGATATTAAAGCTAAAAACAGTAACAGAACTGCAGAAACTGACCTTACTACTGTAACCTACACACTACTCTCTGGTAAACAGTCGAAACTAAAGCGAATAAACGCATTTTTCATCATTTCTGTTCTATAAATTAAGCCCAGAGCACCGGTCGTGTGATATATAATCGATAGAATCAGATTAATGATCCAGAAATATGAATTTTACCCGGTTTAATCCTCGTCGCTCCGGTTTCTGACAGCTGACCGTTTAAATGCCCCGTTCCTGTTTATTTACAGCGCTGGCGTCACTACAACGCCCGTCCTCACTGCGCATGCGCACAACAATTTAAGCTTTTTAAAATTTTGCGGAAATTTTTATTTTTTATTTTTTTATATTGTGTATAAATATACGTACATAAACAATAATATAATGAATAAAAAATAATGATTGATACTATTATCACCGTAAAATAAACAATAAGAAAAACGTGGTCACGTGTGCAGCTGCTTTCTTTTAAAAATAGACTGCGCATGCGCCATCGCTCGTCTTTGCCCGTTTTTTTTTTCTTGTAATTAATTATTATATTACTATTCAATAAGTTACAAAAAAGGAAATCATTTCTATATTTATGAATACAACTTATATTTTACATTTTATTTTTTCTGTTTTGGTGCTAAAAAGCGTTCTGAAATAAGTAAATATAAAAAAAAAATAAGAAAATGAGAAACAAGTAATTCGGATCAACTTTAATTACAAGTCGGACAGCAGTATCAAAATGTTCTATCTATGAATCTATCTATTTATTATTTTTAATGTATATATTTGGTGTGCTCATGATGTATTTTCTTAATCATTTTATTTAATTTTTTCCTCTACTTTTTGGATTTCTCATCTTAACTTATTTTTAATTCTAACTCTCTATTAAGTTTTAAATATTCTGTTTGCAAACATGATATTAAAATTCTTGATATTAATAACAGTACTCTCGTTTTAAAATGTTTTTTTTTGGTTATGGATTATACTTTTGGTTCTCAAAACATTTGACCCTATTTTGACGATATACAAAAGGAAGAAAATATATTATTTAAAACAATTCAGATTAATTAAAATAAACATCAGACAGCTGCTATTTTTTGCATTCTTTTTTTCTATATACAAAAGCTTTAATCGTTAAATTATTATATTTGATACATTTTGCAGCATTTCTCCATAGGGACTAATGGATCCGGGTCTCTCTCAGCAGCGCCCCCTGCAGTCTGAGTGAATCCGGACGCTGGTCTGAGGAAGGAGCGCTTCTCGGCGGATCAGCTCTGTGGCTCTGTGTAGTCGGAAGTTTGGATCACGTTGGGCATGTTTTAGCGGCAGCAGCAGAACTGCAGGAACCAAACAGGTAAGAGAGACCTACCACCGTTCTGTACGCGCTACATTTACTCACCTTTACCTGCTGCACTCAGGAGCGCGTGGGCTGTTAGGGTGTGTATTTATCTTTATACAGAGAGAGAGATATAGTTCATCATCCATAACACTGTAAAGTCTGCACACTACTACTGCTACTCTCTCCAAACACCCACCCAACTAGTTATAAAGCTCTATCTAAATGAATTGCTTAGATATGTGTGCCCACTGACTTATACCCTATACATCTAATTAAACCATTATTTAAGCTCGTATGGAAATCTGCAAACCAGCGCCAATAACACAATACCAGCAGTAAAACATGTAGAACATAGAATAATACACCTGATCAGTATAGGAATCTATATAACTACAGTACCAGTCAAAACCAGTTTGGACCTCTTCCTCTCATTCAATGTTTTTTATTTTCTCATTTTTTCTTACATAGTACATTAATACTGATATCATCCAGACTATGAAGGAACACATAAGGAATCATGTAGTAACTTAAAAGTGTTAAACAAACCAAAATACTCTGTTAACTGCTGTTAACTTGTGGTTTCTGAGGCTGGTAACTCAATCTCAATGAACTTATTCTGTGCAACAAATGGAAACGTCTGCTCTTCTTTTCCTGGAGTGGTCCTGATGAGTGCCAGTTTCATCATGCCATTTTTGAACAATCACTTAACGATACTTTTATTTACTTAACGTAATTTTTTCATATTTTTATTATATTGTTTATAATTTCATATGTTGTGTTGTGTGGTCAGGTTTAGGTCAGGGGATTGTGGAGGACAAACACTTTTTTTAGTTAAATTTTACGTTTTAGTACAAAATTCCATATGTGCCCTTTAATCTTTAAATGTCTTTAACATTAATCTACAATGTACAAAATACATTAAATAAAGAATATGTATATGTATAGAATATATATATGGACCAGTTGTAAAAATGTCCTTCTCATTTTGTCAAACACAGAATGCCAGGGTTCGAGTTGGAGCCAGTGGAAGGAGGCCAGCCCATTGACCTACCGTATGGAGAGACCGTCATAGGAAGAGGACCATTTCTTGGAGTAAGTTCTGTATTATTATTAGAAAGAGTTAGTATTGATATATCAATATATATATATATATATATATATGCGATTGATTATCGCAATTTTTTTTTTTTTTTTTTGCATTGATTTAAAAAAACACTATTGATTTTTCTTAATTCCTTTGCATGTAAAGATTGGTGTCAGAAGTGGTTCATTTACACTACATTCACACAGTGCATAAAAATGGCCCAAAATCTGATTTTCTGGCCAAATACGGAATTTAGTTTAGGCTGTACTAACAGTCTTTTTAATGTGACCTGTATCTGACATCTGTCTGAACAGTGCTTGCTTTTTTAAGCTGCTGCTAGGCTTTTAATCAAACATTTAAAATTAAGTGGTTAAATACCCTGTTTTTTTTACTGCTAAAGCCTTGCTGTTGTCCATTTTCCTATCTCCTCCCTTCCATTTTCCGCTGTGCTCATAAGTCGCATTAATTCAGATCAGGCCGTTCGGACAGTCACATTGTTACATGAAGTGGATACGTATCAGGTTTTAACACCATATTTTAAAGTGCCTAAATCAGAAATGATTTTTTTATTTTTTTTGGGCTGTTTACACAGCCACAAAAACCTATTTGTGTCACATATGACA